>NC_081414.1:653167791-653467791 GCF_030272615.1 Cryptomeria japonica | reverse complement strand
AATTGCTCCCTTTGTTTTTTAGGAAAAAGTCCCTGAACTCTCAGGACTACACAAATTTTTCATTAGAAAAAAATGTAGAGCATGCCAATGGTCTAACGTCATATCTTGTGTTTACTCTTTTAAAATTTATGACACTTTGTTCCTCCAATTCAGTGTATACCACTTTGTATGTTGGGTCAATATTTTTCATTTTTTCTTCTGCCATGTGTATTCTACACTGAACTTCAACATCAAAAGAAGCATTTCTAATTAAGTCCTCAAAATGATAATGATCATGAACAAAGGCTACCAATATAAACCCAACCCTAGGCTAATCAATAAAGTGTTCTAGATCAAATTTCTAAATTTTGCAAAGTTCAATTTGTATGGTAGTAACTTGTAATATAACAGGTCGAATCCTCCTTTTCCCGAGATCTCAAAATACAAAAAATATGATTTTTGGGAGGAAGGAGCCCTTCTTTACCTTTAGGTTTCGTAAATGAGCCTTGTGAGACTCATTCAACTACCAAATTATTTCTAAGAAAGCAATTCTATTGGGTACATATCTAGGCAAAACATAAGGTTTAATTGGTGCACTGTAAACTCTGATGATTGTGTACCTGGGGTAGAAAAACTAGTCTCCCTAGTTATGGTAGATTCCTAGCTTGGGATCTAGCTCAAAAGGCCTCAAAAATCTCCTCACCATGTTGGATAATCTCCAATTTATTGGGTACCCCAAATTTTGCAGCACAACTTTGACAGAGAGCTCCTCAAACATGACATAATTGGAGTTGTCAAGGTGCATTTCCCATTAATACATCTATTCTTGGATAGGCAACCTCTAGTTTTCTTAATCTACATTTCTCAAATTCAGCTCTGGGCCCCAAGGGAAAGGAGAAACCTTTCTTCCACCATAAAGAAGTAATATTTTGCCAAGATCAAGGGTACAATGAAAAGCACAAAAGAGAGACAATAGTGTGATAAGAACAAAATTGTATTCTCATTAATATGCAAATGATCAATTGCATTAACCAATACAATAAATATGGGCCTTCTTATATAGGTAAGGCCATATGGATATGTGAGCACACAATCATGACAT
The DNA here is from genome assembly GCF_030272615.1 of Cryptomeria japonica. NCBI lineage: Eukaryota > Viridiplantae > Streptophyta > Pinopsida > Cupressales > Cupressaceae > Cryptomeria > Cryptomeria japonica. The sequence goes on along the minus strand of NC_081414.1, from coordinate 653,466,710 downwards.
GTGGCTCAATGAGAAACAAGGGTAGGTGAGAAAAATTAGGGGTAGGTAGGAGAAATAATATAATATTCCACAAGAGGTGGATGACCCACTGAATGTGGAGTGTAACAGCAAGATAAGACCACAAAAGGTGGAATTTCTCCTACAAGCTACATCCCTATGTGCACACTTCCCTAAGTGTGTCATATCCAAACTACGATGAGATGCATTACCCTAAGTTAACTTAAGTAAAGTGTAATAATATCCATGATGAATAATTATTTACACCAACAAAAAGAATGTGGCACAATAGAGAATACCACCTAAATCAAACAACAAGGATACCTTTTTGGATATCCAAAAGGGCTTTGTGAATACAATTGGAAATGAATGAGGAAAAGTCAAAGAAGGTGTTGCTATAAGTGTGCTAGATTTCGGCAGCCAACATCATAAGATGCACAGGAATCTTGGACTTTACATTGATTCCCAACACTTGGAAAAGTGCAAAGTAAGTGTATATGAAATAATCCTCAAAAATTTGATAATCAAAGGGCTCAACATTTGTCTTCTAAAATGCAATAGGCATCTCTTCCCCCTTCTTCCTTCTATGAAATGGAAGCCATTTAACATTGAAGCTACCATTGTCCCTACCGTATTCCCTCCCTAAAGAGAGAAAATCAATGGGCACCTGCACTTGGGAATTAGAGTTTAACATAAATGTTTCAGAAATAGATTCCCTGTACTCAAAATTGGCCAAGAAAATACCCTTCTCTATCAAGATAGATCGACTGTCTGGATTATAGCTTTTTGCCAAAACTCTAATTAGGTCTATATTGACAAAAAAATTTGAGATGAAAAGCCTTCCCAAATCCAATCTCCATGCATTTTTCACTGGAATTGGGGCTCTACTCATGTTGTAAAAAAACAAGAACAAATCCATTCCGCTAATTGGCATGTAAGGATCCCCACACGATTATGTCCTATCCACAACTATATCAGATATAATATCCATAACCTGGGCATGCCTTCCCCTTTTTGAAGAACCAGACAATTGAGTAATAATATCTTCATCCAAGGCCCTCTTAGCATTAGTTTAACCTCTTCTTGAATTTCCACTCATCCTATTTAAACTTATGATAACTAAGAAATTTACAAACAACACTTCAAAAATGAAATTGAGTATTCAAAATTTATCACAAAATTGCAATTTGAGTACTACTTTTCTAAAACTAAGCCTAAAATACTAAGAAAACCCTTTCGTAGATATAAAAAATTAAATCAAAATACAGAATGTCAACTTACTTGTACTTGATACTGCACTCAATAGTATCAAAGTTCAAACCTTTGCAGTTTCGTTAGATGCTAATGCTTGGAGTTGTACTGTTGGACTGTCTAAATTACACAAATTCGTCAACTACAACTCTTCATAAATATTGAATTATCTAAAATTGAATGCAATTAACAAGTGACCAGGCATGTTCGAGGGGAACTAGCAAAAACTGCACACAAAACAACATAAAACAAACCCTACCTCATAGTTTTGAACCTGAGTCGTTGATCTTAATCGATCAATAAGATCGTCGCTAGTAGTAAATCTATCATTTTGCATCTATTTCTAATAAAAGGGGACACCTGGCATAATTTTACATAATCGAAAATCGGTGGTAGGACCCATCATTTAAAGAACGGACAATAATTTATTTGTTAATTGATTATAAGAGGGTCCCATGAAGGTCTATGGCAAGTTGTAGCTTTGTCACACTATGGTAACTAACCACTCATATAGTACCAAACCCATGTGGCACTATTTTATATCATTGCATATTGCTAGTAGGACTAGGACCCACCACTTGAAGACTAAATTAATATTTTAAAACTAATTCACACTATAAAATATTAAAATAATTTCATAAGTTATTTGTTAATTATTTATAAGGTCACAAAGATTTGTGTCATGTGGCAAGTTATGGCCTCATCGCACTATGGTGGTAGGCTCATCTTAAACAACATGCAATAGAATTAACCAGCCATATAGCAGCAAACCCATGTGGCATTATTTCTCATTGTTGCATATGTTAGTAGGACCCAAAGACTTAAAAAATTAATAGTTTAAAGGTAAATCGCAACTTAAAAAATATTAAAATGATTACAAAATTTATTTGATAATTGTTTATAAGATGGTCCCACAAAAGTTTGCGGAAAGAAAATTTGATAAATAGAAATTGGAAATCTAATAAGTCCAAATTGAAGACAATGTTTACAAAGATTATACAACAAAACATGCAACACAATAAAGGTACTCAACATTGCAGCAAGTTAATATATAGTTTATAAATAAAAAATTAAAAAGTGCACATGGATTTACAATAGTATAAAGAAATCAATTTGGATTTTGCAATACCATTCATGATTCATGAATTATAGTAAATAGCATAAATACCTAGTCATAGTTTGAGTTTCGACAGTCTCCTACAAAATGCTAAATCTAACTGACTAATAGTTGACTTGTCACGACTGACCCAAATCCAATTGTCAATTCATCTTGTCTAACTGTACTTCACTTTCTCTTTCATTCTCACCATCATTTTGCTCGCTTACATTATTCTTAGGATGACTACTAGAAATTGATGAGCTTTGCATTTTAGCATTGTCATTGCTAGTTGAAATGTTTCCTAAACCTCTCCTTTCAATTGTGAATTTCTAGTGTGCGAGTGCCCTCTTATAAGAAATATTTCAGCATTATACCGACTAGTATAAATCCTCAATCAAACTTCCAGGTTTTTGCCGAGTTTGTTTTTTGTCTCTGATTTTAAGAATCCCAATGCACTGAAAACACTCTCATCCTCAATAGAACCCAAAATCATTGTTTGATACAAGTTAGACAATTTGAAATATTCTGAGATTTCTTTACTCAACATTGAGCTCTGACTAATTTTTTCCCTAAGCCGTGTTATTGATCCTGGTAGCTACGGACTATCCAAATCCTTAACCTATTCATGAATTGTTGCTACAAAATGGGCAAATTGCTCTCCAAGATTAGTTCTACTTATAGCTCCTTCTAATTCCTTTCCATCAACATTGAAATTGGGACTCTTACCAAAATAATTCACCAATTCCAGTAGCCTCTTATGAAAATCTTGTGGATCAAGCGTTCTCCAAAAATTAGGATAGACGATAGACATGGTTTCTAATAGTTCCTCCAAGGGAATTGCTTTAAAATATGTGTTGAAACCTCTTTTGCAATCTTCTATAAATTGGTTTACACAAAAATCACAATATTGTTGAAATATTTCACTATAACAGGTCCATCTCTCATTCTAGTAGACCACACGCTAGAACACATGCCATAGTAGAACATTGGTATTTGCTTTCCACGTACAAGAACTCATAAATCACCACGATCATTAAACCATAAATAATTATTAGCATGACCCAAATTTGTAATCTGATTCCATTTACTATATGCTTCATCATTGAATTGATAATCTTTTAGATATTGATTATCAATGCCCATGAAAGTCATTCTACTCAGCGTAGCATATTCTTGAACATACATAGTTCTCTCTTGGGCTTGTTCAATAAACAATTTCATTTGGTCCAATAGGGGGAGAATACCAGCCAAGGTTAATAGTGTCTCTACATCAGTTAACCTATGCAAAAGTGTAGCACATTGAGCGTCTTTCCTTTGTTTGTACATTAGACCAACCAAGGATCTATATTCTGAGAAAACTCATTTCATGGATCCATGAATAGAGATCCATCTGGTATCAACATCCTTAAGTAGATTGTTACCATCGGTTATTCCTTCAGCAAATTTCTGAAATTTTAAAAAACATTTGGGACTACAAAAAATGTATGTGTAGAGATCGTGAATTATCTCATCAACTCTGGCTACCTCTTCATGATCATGCATAATTTTACATGCTAAATTAAGTCTATGCGCCATGTAGTGAATAGAAACCATATATGGTCTGCAATGCTCATTTGTAGCTTTTCACATAGACTATTCCTATGACCTTGCATCACTACAACTCTATCTGCTCCTACACACACTAGCTTTTTGGAAATAGTAAAGTCATCCATACTGGAAATTTCATTTAAACATTTCTTAGCCAGTTCATACATACTTTACGTGTTGGTGTTCTCCATCTTAACAACCCAGAGTAGATGAGGGTGCTGGACATGGTTTTGGATAATAGACACATGCATACACATCCAACAAGTATTGTCCACCATTGTAACTTCATCTAAAGATAATGCAATATAGTTTGACTCCTTTACTTTTTCTCTTAGATCACTTATTTCCACTTCAGCAAGACAACTCGTCAAATACCATCCATTGTTAAATGACCAATGAGTTGCAGGATATCTTGGAACACTTAGAAATCTTAATAATCCAGCAATATCAGAGTAGTCTATCATAGGATGACCTCTACTCAAAAGATTAAAAAGAGTAGCCAACTTAACAGTTTTGGACATATATGTTTCATCTATAACCTTTTGAAATTCAGGTTCAAGTGAACCCATGTGTTTTCCTTTCTCCTTCTATTTTTCTTTATCCATATTAAATTCCTCTACATACTTGACATGCTTACCTTCTTCCTTGTTTTTTCATCTAACCACTGATACTTGCTTTTCGTCTATGGTTTGATTCTCATAAACTTTGTCGATGTTCTTTTCTATTGTATCCAATTTCAGCTGTAGTTTTTTTTCCTTACCATGTTTCCAAGTATAGATTATATACAAACATTCTAGTGGAGGTTTTCCTTTCTCTGGATTTGGCACTGGCTCAATGAATGTGTACTTTGAACTCCAACTTATCTGAAATGACCTTATCGCATCCCACTCTTGCCCAATTTTTGTTGTTGATTTTCTTTCCCTCTTCCATGTATTGACTGGAGCAGCATTACTGATATCGTCAGTAGCAGCATTACTGCCATTGTTAGTAGTAGCATCACCAACATTATCAGCAGTAAAATCACCACTATTTACACCAGCATATGTGGCAGTATCAGAAACCACATCACCCACACTACCAACAATAGTGACATTGTTAGCAATAGCATCACCGACGTTGTCAACTAAGATGACTATTTTAGTCTGGCTACTCTGGGTACCCATTGGAACATTCTCTATGATAGAGTTAGAGGCATCAAGTGCAAGTGTTGATGTTGTAGCTCTTCTTGATCGAGTGCCAAAGTATGACCTGATATTATTATTTATGCATTTGGATGGCCTCCCTCCATCACTTTCAAGAGTTCTGCCGCTCGACATATCTTACTAACAAAAATTGCAAGAAGGAATCTAATTCCTACAAGCTATGAAATACTGTAATAGATAAAAAGGGAAAAATAAAATAGATAAACTTTGTATCATGTTGTAACAATGCATTCTATGTAAAGAATAGCAGATTAAAATGGAAAAACTAAGCCATAACAACTAAGCTGCAAGAAAATTCTGAAATCAAAATGACAGACACCGAGACACTAACAAATCATAATGGCAAACACTAAAATCAATCTTATATCCTTTGTCACTTACCATTAGTTTCATAGTGACAGTCAGTGACTCAACATCTAAAGAATTCCTCAACAACTTGTGCCTAGAGAAGAGCATGTGATTCTAGAAGTGCAGAACGATCCGAACAAGGTGTAAACTATAAAATGTCACCTTCTCATGTATTTATATAAAGAAATTTTGACAAATTGCATGCCATTCTACAATTGGGATACAAAAATTTGGCAAAATCAGGGTGGATTATGTTGCGAATGGGTCAGCATCCCTCGTGGGGATTCACAACATGGTTTAATGGCCTCTCGCAGATTGAGGATTCTTTAAGTTTAGTGGTTGTATTGGGCACTGATAGGTCGATCTTTTGGTGTAATGAAAACCTTAGCTTGTAATAAGTGGTAACAGAGCTTGGTCATAGGTTCAAATCACGCAGGTTAGAAATGAGTGATGCTTGGAGGGGAATTGTTGGTAGTGGGCGAGAATCCCTCAAAGGGATTCACAACATGGTTAAATAGCCTCCTATGGATTCTATAAGTCTAGTGGTTGTATCGAGCATTGGCATGTCGATCTTTTGGTGCAATGACAACTCTAGCTTGTAACAGATTAAGGCGGTGCAATTTTAAATTTGAAGGCAAATTATGGAGCTGGCATTAATGTTCAATACCAGTGGGGGCAAATTGGGGCTGGCCTCAAGAACAAAATAATTAATGTTATTTGCGGTATGGCCCCTCAAAATTTAAAAATTATTGTGTCGATATTGGGGAATGCATGTGTGTCCATCGGTGGCTTCTTGCATTCATCCGAAAACTTCAAGGAGAAATTAGGACTAATAAGTATTCAAGCCGAGTATGATCTAGTGGTGAATAAACCTTGTTTCAAAAAAATGTCCAACCAAAAGGTGGCGGAAAAAAGGGCCATGGGATAGATTTTGCATGAATGTAAGGTGATCGGACCACTCGTATAATGGTTTTATTTGCCAAATTTCTGATGTGATCAACCTACGCAGTTCATCGATTGGCAAATATTCGCTACTACAAAACCTGCTGAAGGAACCTCTTAGTAGCCTATCTCTCAAGACCTCGGTCTTCACATGCAAGCCCACTCCCACTATCATGTTCCCAAAACAACAATAACAATAAGGAGGCTCAAAGAAACATCCAAAAGATTCCATAACAACACATAAGAAGACATAGCCATCAATATCAATCAAGAGCCTCAATGGAAGATAATGAATCAAAAGCCATCTCATGGGTAATCAAAATCTGCCATAAACATGAAATAATCCTCAACAACAAGGCTTATCAACTCACTAGAGGAAAACAATAAAATAAACCTCACAAACTAACTTATCAACATGTTGGAGAAGCACAAATCCTCTACGACAAGGCATATCAACTTTCTGGAGCATAAAATCACAATAAAACCTCAAATCTGAAAGTGCACAATATAGGAAAACATCAAAATGACTCAATACAATCCTCTGGTACAAACACAAATCTGGAAAAATTAGAACAAAGTGACAAAATAGGACAAAACACATACTCTGAGTAGTTTAGCGCAGTTGTGATGCAGAACAACGCATATATTATGTTCTACAGTGCATATACAAAGTTCCACAATGCTTTTTTTGAATCTAACAATGCTTATGACCTATTCTATTTCACATTTTCTCAGAGTAATAGTGCGTGCAGAAACATTCAACGCATATGTAAAAACTAGCAGTGCATATGAAAGATAGAAAAGTGCATATAAGAAACAGAAACTTGCATTCATTAAATCATGTAGCACATTTACAGTTTTAGTGCTTTTGCTCAAATAAGTTACAGACTTATAGAAATTTGCGACAAAGAAATAAAATCAAAGGCATAATAATAAGACCTGAATAAGATCTCAATAGAGACAGCCAGACAATATGAAATGAAAGATATAACAAAATATAAAAAGCATAATCAATAATGAGAGTAAATATAAAAACAAGCCTCACAGATCACCGCCAAAGCTCACTCAGATAAATATAAAGAACCAATATGACTTCCGCAACACCAAAGGAAAAAAAATCATTCAAAGATGCAATACTAAAGCCTTGAAAAATCACACCCAAATCTCTTACACGAATAAGAATTCAGAATGCACAGGAAGCCAGTCGCAAAGTCGTCTACTCATGGCAACAATAAACTCAGAATAATAATAATTCTTCCCCAAAACTATAATTGAAAACTACATAATATAAATTTCCATGAAACATTTCTATCACAAACTATATAAAAACCATACAAATATTGTTTTCCCAAGCCCGGGAGATAATAATTTCTATAGACACGACACAAACAAGATTTTGAAAATAAAATAAAAAAGTAAGATCCTCCAACTTGGAAATTGAAGTGATGGAATGAAAATATGATGAAGCACAAAACCAATCGAAGCCAAAATGCAAAAGCTCCAATCTTCAACAAAATTTATCAAATAGACAAGCAAAATCTTCAAATGGTAACTTGGCAAAATGCACAAACTATCATTTAAATAGAAAATACATTCAAAACCAAGCCTCAAAACAGACCACTCAAAATAATACAAAAACCAATAAATCTTACCTACCCATCCTCATACAATATTTTATTTTCCCTATACATATTTAACAAATAATGATTAACGGTAGGTAGGAAATATAATAAAGCTTATCTACCAAATAACAAGAGAATATAATAATAAGAATACTATAAGTATTATTCACCATGTGAATAAATAATAACCATGCCCAATTAAATAACCAATGAATATTAATTAAAATAGATCCAATTGAATAATCAAATAATTAAATAATTAAATACAAATAGATCCAATTAAATAATTAAATAATTAAATAAACAATAAAATAATAAATAAATGAATAAATAATATTAAACAATAATTACCTAATAAATAATAAACTAGTAATTAATAAATAAACACTAAATTACCAAATAAATAAATAATCAAATCAAACTATAATAATTCATCAATTAATTAAATAAATAGATCAACAACTACATATTCACAAGCCAACACAAACTACACCTCATTGACTGACATGGTGAATCATGCCAAGACAACTTGACAAACCAGGGTAGACATCTTAAGCCTAGATTATATGAAGGGAACTCGTGCCATCTCTGACAACTTTCTATTGGGATTTAAAGACACGCTCAGACTTGTGAAGCCAGGTGGAGTCAATGTATGGTAGCTGCAAAACTTGCATCCACAAAGCCTTGATACAACATATACAAATATATCATAGACAAGCAAGTGATAGAGAATCGTAATGCCACATCATGCTTGCAGTGAGTGATTTGACATTGTCCCTATCACGAAGATAGTCATAGAACACACCTACACATCATAATGCCAATCATCACATAGAATCATGAGAAAGGGTTAGTGTAACCAAAATTATCATCAAATCCATAAGCAATATAATCCATCCAACATAGAAAAACATATAGGATCCATCAATATATATCCATCATATAACATGATCATAAATAGAAAATATCATCAACCAAATAGATCATCAAGTAGCATATGTCCATATAGGTCTAGCATCATCATGAACATCTAAAATGTAAAATACAGTCATAGTCCCAATCCAAAACATCATAAATGAGTCTCGAAAGTCTATCATGCATGAAAAAAAAGACAAGTTGAGGAGGGACACTACAATTCATACCTTCCCCCTATTTCCAGGTGAAAGAGATTTGTGATGAAGGATGACACACATTTGAAAGAATATGATAAACTAAGTTTATGATAGGTATACATTTCCTAGTTAATAAGAGGTTGAAGCCAAGGACTTACACCTCTTGTACAAGGTAGAATCCTTGAGCAAAAGATAACTTCACACAAGGAATGATACCAAATTATAAGTAAACACCGCTCAACAAAGGAAAAGTAGATCCTTAGAGAATGTAAGAGAGAGAAATCATTGCCCCCCCAAGTGCAAGGATAATTAGAAAAATTACACAACTTCCAATGAAAAATTATTCATAAGAGACATACTATCTCAAACAAAGAATAGATCCTAACCAAGGAACAAATATGTGCTCGCATGAAGAATAATCCTATGCAAGAAAAGACATCTATGTATAATGGATCTTTTAATAAAGAGTTAATATTCAAAGAGGGAGCATGAGAAAAATAATTATAAACCCTTCTATGAAGAGATTAGATATGAATATTTAATGCACAATATACTCACATAGATATACATTCAATGTAAGAAAAGACATTAATATATGTAAAATGTGTCTTCCTAGAAGAGAAAATCTTTAAAGAGAGAAAGGGGGAGAGAAAGGTTACATATTTCACTTAAGGAGAGATTGGTCATAAAATATATATCATGTCATGTTAGAGAGGATATCAACATATGAGAAATGCAACTCCTACAGGGAATAATAAAACTTTAGATATGAAGGGAGAAAGGGAGAAGCCATCCTTGACCCCCAATCAAGAAGAAAGGGATGGATTAGGGGGGAGGATCACATATTTCCTTAGGTGAGATTATCCATAAGTGATGTGCCATTTCAAACCAAGAATAATTCCTATGCATGGATTATGCATGCATTCACCTGAAAGATAAGCATATGCAATAAAGGACATCAATTTATGAAAAATGCACTCCATAAAGAAAATGGTGAAATTTTAAAGATGATAGATAAGATAGGTGTAAAGTGAACCATGTTGCTACCCCAAGATATATAAAATTGAAAAAGCACCATCTCTAAATACAAAGAGCCCCCAATTAAGTTAACTACTTGTGTTATAGGGTGAGGATAAATATGAGGGTGAGGGGAGTGCTAAGGCACTACCTTTTCACCAAGAAAGAGAGCAATATTTGTTGAATGATGTATACAAGCATGATCATATTGTTCTTGAAAAAATTATTTAAATGCTTTACATTTTTCAAGAAAAAGAGAACCTTGATAATGAAAACACAATATCCACTTCATTCTTTATGCTTAGTGCTAAATTTCACAAAGGAAAAAACAACACTCTTGTCATACTTCAACTTCCAAGAGATTATAGTTGCTAATTATTCTTGATCATCAGTAGTTTTAGATTTAGACTTTTGAGATTTAGGACAAGAAGAAGAAGAATTGTCTTGAATGATTTTAATAGTTCCATTATCAACTAGTTTTTGTATACCTTCTTGAAAATTTGGAAAGTAACTAGCATCATGATCATGAGTTTGATGAAATGAACAAAAAGGAGTCTTTGAAGAAGAAGTCCTTTTAACCTCTTGATGCATCCTTTATCTGGAAAGATAATCCTTAAAGTCTTGAATCCTAAGGAGGTCATCCATAGGAGAATTATGAGCATATGACACATCCAGATGATATATCATCAAAACAAAAACATGAAACACAAAATGGATGTGGGACAAGCTAGGCAGGAAGGCAAGGTGATAAGGCATAGGACCAATCCTCTCCAAATATTAAAACGTCCAACAAAATTAGGTACCAAATTAGAGCCTTTTCCATAACAGATCGGACTCTTTCATGGGTGAACTCTCAAGAACACCTTGTCACCTACAGAAAAATGCTTGTCCATTCGATGAGCATCTACATACTTCTATTGTCTATCCTATGCCACTACCAAATCCTCTCTAATGCAAACAACTTATTGCTCCATATCCCGCAACATCTCTAAACCAATATGCACTATGTCCTCCAAACAATCCCAACTCAAGGGTCTACAACATAGTCTACCATACAAATCTTGAAAAGGAGACAGACTAATAGAGTTGTGATAACCATTATTGTATGCAAACTCCACCAGATAGAGATAATCCTCCCAATGAGACTGTTGATCCATGACATACATCCTCAACATATCCTCCAAAACCTGATTAACTCGCTTAGTCTTACCATCTATCTTAGGATGATATGTCGAACTAAAGTTCAGTTGCATCCCTAAACCATGTTGAAGGGGTATCCAAAAATCTGATATGAACATTTGATCATGATTTGATATAATCCATTGAGGTATACCATGCAACCTCACTACTCCCTCCATGAAAATGCAAGTTATTATCATTGCTATATATGAAGATCTGATTGGAGAAAAGTGTGCCACCTTTTGTCAACCTATCAATGGTGACCATAATAGTATCATGACGATGAGAAGTCATAGGCAATCCAACTATAAAATCCATAGATATGATATCCCATTTCCATCCTAGAACCAAGTTTGACTCTATCAAACCTGTTGGATGCTAATGTTCTGCCTTCACTCACTAAAACTCCAAGAAACATGACACAAAATCTACAATATCTCTCCTCATACTAGCCCAATGGTACAACTACCTCAAATTTGTGTGCATCTTCTTGACACCTGGATGTGCTGAGTAAGGTGCACAATGTGCCTCTAACATGATCAAATCTCAAAGACCATCTGAAGGTGGAACATAAATACATCCCAAATGCCTAAGAAGATCATCTGACTCAATTGAATAACCTACACATTTTCTCTCAAGAGCTCTACCTGAAGCAACCTCTGCACTATCCTTCTGGTACTATGCATCTGAAGGAAGGGCACTGAGAATATGACTCCTCAAATCCACACTAAGATACATTGTTTAAATGCCTCCTACAGCTCAATGGCTACCACATTCTCCATACCCTGGATATATCTCACCTCAAAATCGTACTCACACAAAAACTCCATCCATCGCCTCTATCTAGCATTCAAATACGATTGTGTGAAGATGTACTACAAACTACGGTGATCACTATGCAACTCAAATTGATGCCTAAGAAGAAAGTGCCTTCATCTAATTACAGCATGAACCACTACCACTAACTCTAGATCCTTAGTGGGGTAATTCAACTCATGTTCTTTGAGTTTATGTGACTCATATGCAATCACATGGCCATCCTACATCAACAATGCTTCAAGACCTTCCAAATAAGCATCTATACACACCACAAAATCCCCCAAAGGATCTGGCACTGCTAGAATAGGTGCACTATCAAACACTCCTTAAGGATCTGAAATGCTATCTCACACTGCTCTGTCCAAACAAACTTCTTCCCTTTCCTCTAAAGATAAGTGATAGGATGCGGTGTCCTTGAGAAATCCTGAACAAAACTGCAATAATATCTTGCGAGACCCATGAAACTATGAACCTCACCCATATTAGTGGGTGTTGTCTAGTCAACAGTTGCCTAAATCTTATAGGGATCAACTATAATTCCCTCTCCTAAAATCACATGTCCAAGATATTGAACCTCTGACTGGAAGAATTCACACTTTGCCATATTGACATACAACTGATTCTCCCAAAGGCATTGTAAAACCTATCTCATATGATCCTCATTCTCCTCAACTGATCTTGAATATACCAAAGTATCATCTAGAAACAAAAGCACAATTATATCCAAATAGGTCCTAAAAACACCATTCATAAAACTCATGAAAATCGATGGTGCATTCGTGAGACCAAAAGGTACCACTGTAAACTCATAATGTCCATATCTAGTACATAATATTGTGTGATAAATATCTGCATCATGAATCCTAAGCTGGTGATACCCAGACTTAATATATATCTTAGAGAAGATGTTTGCACCATTAATCTAATCAAATAAATCATCTATCCTTGACAAAGGATATCGATTCTTCACCGCCACCTTAATAAGATGCCTATAGTCAAAGCAGAAGCGAAGAGATCAATCCTTCTTTTTCACAAACAACATAGGTGCACCCCATGGGGACACACTAGGATGAATAAATCCCTTAGCTCGAACATCCTCTAACTACAATCTCAACTTTCTCAACTCCTGAGTAGTCATCCAAAAGGGAGCCTTATAGATAGGCTCAACTCCTAGTACCAAATCAAGCTTGAGCGACATGATCAAAATCTATCTTAAAAACATCCACAAACTCCTGAAAGATAGGATGATGTTGAAGAAGTTCATCTGAACTTTCTCCCTCAACCACATCATTCACCCTCACCACAAACAATTGGCAACCCTTACGTGCACACCTCTTCATATGCATAGTGAAAATCATGCAAAGAGAAATAGGTCTCTGAATACCTACTATCTCCACATGCTTTCCACTAGCATCCACATACTACACTCTATTATCCCAACAATCAATCTGATCTTGATGAGAATCAAGCCATTCCATGCCAAGAACAACATCACAGGATCCCAAAGATAAGATACAAGGATCTACTATGGTACGGAAACCACCCAAAACCAAGGAACAACCAAGCACAAGGGAATCCACTGCTACCTTAGATCCCATGGCTAACTCTACCTATCACCTATTGTCTTGCTTTTCCATAGCACTCCCACATCTCTCTACTAGAAAAGGAGAAATAAAGGAATTTGAAGCTCCTAAATCAAATAACATAGTGCAAGAGATACCACCTATCTCACCTATGGTATCAAAAACTATTGCTTGGTGCTTAGCTTGATGGTTATGAACTGCTGCAAACACATGATGGGATCTACCTACATCTCCAACTGTAGGCTCAGAAGTAGTTGGCTTCTGTCCTAAAATCTAAGTAGTCCACTGAGAGCAATAAGTAGCAATGTGTCCTGGCTGCCCTCATGAAATAAAATCTCTCCTACCAAATCCTCTACTCACTGGAGTAGCACTTGACTTCTGAACACTGCCTCTACTAGAAGCTGGGTAAGAACTTGGCACTGGCTAAGAAGGAGTAGTCCTCCTATCCCACCGATGATTTTGATTCCTGTCAACCTAAAATCTAGCACCACACACAAAGTTTTGACCCTGAGAATACCTCCTCTTAAACCACTGGCCACTACAGAAAGAAGAAGGATAGCTCCTAGCAACACCTGAAGACTGGGGTTGAGAACCTCTCACAACAGATCCTGCAACTGGAGCACTAACTGTCTATCCACCTGTCACACCTCCTATAGCCAAAGCAAGATTCTCCTTTGCTATCCATGCTTTCTCAACAACTGCCTCCAAAGTGTTAGGTTTGTGCATATGAACCTCACCACTAATTTGGTCACTGAGACCTCTCACAAAATATTGAATCAACATCAACTCATCATCCACAATCCTAACATACTGCCTAAGCTCAAAGAATATACCCTCATACTACTGGACTGTCATCATCTATTGCCTCAAATCATGGAAATCATCGACCTTCCTCTGCCTCCAATTCTCTAAAAGGAATCGAGCACAAAACCGATCAAGGAACAACTCCCAAGATAGTGTCACTATGTCCAAATGCAGCTTTTTCTCCTCTATATGCCACCATGTTATCATAAAATCATGAAGATGCATAATCACACACCTCACCTTGATGTTATTACTACATGGGTGCATAGAAAAACACCTACCAAATTCCAATAGCCAAGTCTCCACCTCCAAGGCACTTCCTAAGCCATCAAAAGTAGGAGGGTGAGTCCTCATTAGATCTCTCATGTGACCAACTGCAAGATCCTCCTGATCCACCTCAACTCTCCTCCTAGGAGAATGTGAATGTTCTCTCTCCTAATTTTCTAAATGATGAGACTCCTCTTGCTGGTTCTCCTCCTATCTCGGTCCTAAACAACCAGGAAGCTCTTGAAGCATGTTCACCAATTGCGGAATCGCATCACCTCCAATCTGATTTTGTTACTACTCCTCATGGTGTGACTCTTCAAAAATCTCAGGACGAGGATTTTGATGAGTACCCATGCAACCAACATGACCACAACCTCTACCCCTAGCAGGAATCTTGTCTAAGAAAGACGCAAAGAAAGATATAAGCTAACAGAATAGGAAAAATAGAACAAAACCAAGAAGTAGGGATAAAATCATTGGGCTTACCCATGCTAAATGATAATATGCACAATGGGCTCAAATGAAACTAGATTATCCAGTGTATGAACATGGGCTCTGATACCAGATGTAATGCCTGCCAAAATACCCTAGAGAAATAAACAATTAACACACTAATGAAGAATTTTTTTTTAAATTAACATTTAACGCAACACATATCATCATCTACAAATTACATAAATTAACATCTACTCATTATGAACATGAATCATAACACATAAAAACTAATTACGCAAGTGGAATAACACAACATCACTAACATCTCTCTAGGGTATCTTAATGTCATTACTTATTCAACAAACATAAGCAATAACAATCTACTCATTTCCATTACAATACTTAATATATTCAATATCCATTTAATACTCTTAATTCCTATCTTTCATGATATGCAACTATTAGCATGACATTCTTACTTTCCATGCAACCCAATCCATTTCCTTAAGTTCATTTTATTAACCAATTCAAAAAGTTCCTAATCCCCTTATCCATTTCCTTCACTATCATGATCACATTCCTTTTACCAAGATTATCTAAATGCAAGCTATACATGATTTATTATTGATTCCTATCCTTTAACATGAACATAAATATAAATGTCATCTGCATAAACACAATATTATCTACCAATCAAAATTCCTACCATATAACAAATCCATTTATGTAAATTCCTTTAAACATTAAGCCCTACAAATCATCCATTGACCATAGGTTCCTTTCTAACCACCATATTTAACCATATTAATAATCTCATTACAAACATCCAAAAACACAAATCTACTTCATTTTAAGATAAATCCATCATATCCATCTAATGAGATGATTCCATTTATTACAAGAATAAAAGCATAATACATCTCAACATTTATCTCTATAATCATATACCAAGTCCTAAGGTAACATCCACTATAGCTAATACATGAACATTACATCAAGATCATTTTTCTCCTAATAAATAATCTCATCTACATCCTTACAAGATAATTACATTACATTTTCCATGATATCAAATACATTCATCGGCTACAAAGGTCAACCATAAGCTACAATGAAGAATCCACATCCATGCATGAAGAAACCAATGAAGACATCCCAATGGAAGAAGGCATCAACCACCTGACCATGTGGAACCAAAGGAACCACCTCCCGTGCTTGGAGATGACACAAGGTCCCAACACACACTCTATACCTAAGTTGACACCTAACAACCAAAGGGACTCAACAACTCAAGCACTACAATAATACATAACATTCACTAATCACAAGGCAATCACAAATAAAAACTCCCAGAGGCATATAAAGAAGTGAAGATAGAAATGAAAAACAACAAAGGACACATGTAGGACTGGAGTGGCATCACACGCTATCCTCCAAAATAGAATAACACTACCCTAAAAAGTATTATCCTGATAGACTTGTGGAGCCATCTCGACCTATGAGAGAACAAGGGATATTGACTTGCCATCGCAGGGCCTTCCCAAGCTTATCCTAAAAAATCCTTCCTAGGATCAAGTCTTGGGGCTCACAACTATTAATTAACTTAATTAGATAATCTAAGTTGACACATAACAACCAAAGGGACTCAACAACTCAAGCACTACAACAATACATAACATTCACTAATCACAAGGCAATCACAAATATAAACTCCCAGAGGCATATAAAGAAGTAAAGATAGAAATGAAAAACAACAAAGGACACATGTAGGACTGGAGTGGCATCACATGCTATCCTCCAAAACAGAACAACACTACCCTGAAAAGTATTATCCTGATAGACTTGTGGAGCCATCTTGACCTATGAGAGAACAAGGGATATTGACTTGCCATCACAATGGCCTTCCCAAGCTTATCCTAAAAAATCCTTCCTAGGATCAAGTCTTGGGGCTCACAACTATTAATTAACTTAATTAGATAATTCCATAACAACAAATAAGAAGACATAGCCATCAATATCAATCAAGAGCCTCAATGCAAGATAGTGAATCAAAATCTACCATAAACATAAAATAATCCTCAACATCAAGGCTTATCAACTCGTTGGAGAAAAATAATAAAATAAACCTCACAACACGAAATATCAACATGTTGGAGAAGCACAAATCCTCTACAACAAGGCATATGAACTAGCCAGAGCATAAAATCACAATAAAACATCAAATCTAAAAATGCACAATATAATAAAACATCAAAAAACCTCAATACAGACCTCTGGTACAAACATAGACCCAGAAAAACCAGAACAGACTGACAAAACTAGACAAAACCCATACTTTAAGTAGTTTAGTGCATTTGTAATGCAGAACAATGCATATATTATGTTCTGCACTACATATACAAAGTTCTAAAGTGCTTTTACTAGATCTAACAACGCGTATGACTTATTCTATTTGACATTTTCTTAGAGTAAGAGCACATGCAAAAACATTCATCGCATATGTAAAAACTAGCAATGCATATGAAAGATAGAAAAGCGCATATAAGAAATAGAAAATTGCATTCATTAAATTATGTAGCACATTTACAGTTTTAGTGCTTTTTCTCAAATAAGTTACAAGCTTAGATCAATTTGTGACAAGGAAATAAAATCAAAGGCATTATAATAAGACTCAAGTAAGAACTCAATAGAGACTCCCAGACAATACAAAATGAATGATATAACAAAATATAAAAAACCATAATCAATAATGAGAGTAAATATAAAAACAAGCCTCACAGCTCACAACCAAAACTCACTCAAAGAAATACAGAGAACCAATATGACTTTTGCAACACCAAAGGCAGTAAAATCATTCAAAGATGCAATACTAAAGCCTTGAAAACTCATGCCCAAATCTCTTACAAGAACAAGAATCCAGAATGCACAGGAAGCCATTCGCAGAGTTGTCTACTCATGACAACAATAAACTCAGAATAATAATAAATCTTCCCCAAAACTATAATGCAAAGCTATATAATATAAATTTGCATGAAAAATTTCTACCACAAACTATATAAAAACAATACAAATATTATTTTGCCAAGTCCGAAAGACAATCTTTTCCGCAGACACGACGCAAACAAGATTTTGAAAATAAAATATGAAAGTAAGATCCTCCAACTTGGAAATTAAAGTGATGGATGAAAATCTGATGAAGCGCAAAACCAATCCAAGCCAAAATCCAAAAGCTCTCATCTTTAACAATTTTTTTCAAATAGCCAAGCAAAATCTCCAAATGGTAACACGACAATATGCACAAGTTGTCATTTAAATAGAAGATAAGTTCAAAACCAAGTCTCAAAACCGACCAATCAAAATAATCTAGAAACCAAATAAATCTTACCTATCCAATACATATTTAACCAATAATGAATAACAGTAGGTAGGAAATATAATAAAGCTTATTTACCAAATAGCAAGAGAATATAATTATAAGAATACTATAAATATTATTCACCATCTGAATAAATAATAACCATGTCGAATTAAATAACCAAGGGCTATTAATTAATATAGAGCCAATTAATTAATTAAATAATTAAATACAAATAACTAAGGTATAAATAAATAAAAGAAGCCATAAATAAAATATTAATCAACACTAAAGTATAAAAGCAACATTAACAATAAATAAATGAATAATAACAAATAAATAAATAATAAAACAATAAATAAATGAATAAATAATATTAAACAATAAATACCTAATAAATCAATAAATCAATAATTAATAAATAAACACTAAATACCCAAATAAATAAATAATCAAATCAAACTATAATAATCCATCAATTAATTAAATAAATAAATCAACAATTACATACTCAAGCCAACAAGAACCACACCTCATTGACTGACATGGCAAATCATGCCAAGACAACTTGAGAACCCAAGGTAGACATCTTAAGCCTAGAGTATATGAAGGGAACTCATGCCATCTCCAACAACTTGCCATTGGGGTTTTAAGACACAATTAGACCTGCGAAGCGAGGTGGAGTCAATGTCTGGTACTTGCAAATCCTGCATCCACATGTTGGCAATTGACACTCATCCAGTGACTTTCGATGCTTGATTTATGGTCTAGGTTATCATTGATGGAAAGTCTTCTTGGTGATTCTATCCAGCGGTCATGATTCATATAATCTAGAAGCTAGAGTTAACCAGTAGGTAGTTAACCACTATAACAGGGTATTCTAGTAATATTTTGGTCCGGAATGATTTCCAATGATTGTGGTGTTTTTGGTGATTTTTTTTGTGATCTCGGTGATTGGGAAGACCTTTAGGAAGTGTGTGATTATAATCTTTTGGTCTGGTCCTATGTTTTGTTTGAGATTGAAGCCGACTTGGAGCTACATGTTACACTTCTTGAAGCCGACTTGAAGGAGATTGCTTTTGTGCTAAGTCTGGATGTATAAGATCAATTTGGCAATTGATTTTTGGTGTGTTAGTGGTATGGTAATCTGTTTTAGTGTGATTGAGAGCAGTTTCACATGCGCACTTTTCTTTTAGACCAACCGGTAGCTGACAGAGACATAAATAGAGTTTTCAGTAGAGCAAAGATAGTCTGAGATTCACCTCTTAACCGGAACTCATTCTTGTATAATCACATGCTAATTGAGAGTTCATTTCATTTTATTTTTTCATTATAATCAAATTGTAAGTCAATGAGACTTCCCTAAAGGTTGTAGCCTTTCAGACAACTATATCTGAGCAGTGAGCCTAAATGCAAGTCCATTCACCATCTATGTAATATTTATGTACTCCTAGCTATATAGTATATAAATATTGTGGGTTCCAGCCCCATCATGGTTTTTCCCTTTCTAGGTTTCCAAGTAAATATTCCAGTGTTGTGGATTTGTGTATTTGTTGTTGTATGTTTATGTTCTTTTTTGTTATGCATTGCTAACTAGTGGATCAAGAATAAGTTTGAGGATTTGATTTCTTGTACGTCACTGATTCACCCCCCTTCTCAGTGATCTTTGATTCTAACAATTGGTATCAGAGCCTAGTTCCTCTAAGGAAGTTAACCAATTGAGGAAGATCTGGGAGATTGATTCTATGGATTCTGGTTTTCAAAGCCAACTTAATGTGGCACTTGAGGATTTTGATGTAGCTAGAAGTGAGGTCTTTACCTTCAAGAAGAACTTGAATTCTATTTATGAATTCATTAGTGAGCTAAAGAATCAAGCAAGTGTCTGTAGAGAAAAGAAGGAATTAATGGACATGTTGAAGGAGAAAGAAGATCAAATCATGGAATACCAGGACAATGTTGATGAGGTTAACAAGCTTGAGAGAGAGAATGTTGCTTTGAAGAATGAGATGCAATCCATTGTGATGAGACTGACTAAGGAAATTAAGGACCAAAATAAGAATGAAGAGAATCTAGCATGATCATTAAAGGAAAGAGATGATGAATGCTTCAAGCTTACCTATGAGAATGATCAGTTGAAGCTTGAGTTGACACAATCAAGGAATAATGGTCAAGAAATTGAAAGACAGATTGCTACCTTAAGGGATGAACTTTCTACTGCTAATGAATACAAAGAAAAACTCAAATATAGTTCAACAAGGCTTGATGAGATGTTGGAAAGTCAGAGACATGGAAAGGATATGCGAGGTCTAGGATTTGAGAAAGGCGAATCCTCTAGATCTAGACAAGGCAATGCTAAACTTGATTAGAAGAAGAGAAAGAATCTTGTAATAAGATAGCCTAATGCTCATAAACTTAATTATAGATCCTTTACTTACAACAAATTTGGTCATATGGTGAGTCAATGTAGAAGTAGGATGAATAATAGAATGATGAACAATAATGATATGATGAACAACATGAATAATTTTCCTACCTTTACACATCAGTGTTTCATATGCAATAACTTTGGACACAAGTCAAATGTGTGTAGCGCAATAGTGAATAAGCTTCAAAGTAAAAGATGATATGCTTGTGGAAAGTTTGGACACATCTCTAATTAGTGTAGGACAAACCAAATTAGATGAACTTCGAACCTATACAAAATAATGTTGTTTGTTGAGCATGCAACAAAACTGGTCACATTGCAAAGTATTGCAGAAGCAAGAACAATGCTTCGGTAGATAAGAACAAATTAGATGAGAAAGGAAAAGAGAAAGTAGAAGAGATCAAGGAGAAGCATGAGAAGATGTGGATGAGAAATGATGAATCCAGAGCTGACAATGAGTCTGCACCCAAATGCAGTGCAGGATCTTCAATTGGTAACTAGGGATTTATGGCTTAGGGGGAGATTTTCATGCAGATTCTAAGAACCCCCTCTTTCGTGGTCTGCAATCAATTCCAGAAGATTGAAGAAGGACTAAATAATATGTGTAGATGATATCTGAAATTTTCTAAAGGATCTTGTGCTCCGATATAAAATTTCATGAAGATCATGATAACCGGTTGTTGCATTTATGACAATGAAAAATTAGGTTTTCAAAGGATAAAAGTGCATCTCAAGACTTCATTTGTCACAATGTGATCAAGCGAGTAAGAGAAGAGGAGAGAGAAAAGCAACTTGGTGATCTCAACAACAATTTCAACAACTTCTGAGTGAATTTTAGTGCCTGGTTGTGAAGCAAGGTATCTATCTGTTCTGATTTTGAGTTTTTCAAAAACCCTAGGATTTGAAATGACTTCAGTTTCTCGTATTGTAACTCCTCTAGTGGTTGAAATTAAGGATAAGGATCATCCAGTCTTTAAGAAACATCCATTTAAATCAGTCAAGGATGATCTGGTAGGAGCATTCTCATTCATTCCCTACGACGTGTTGCACAATGAAGATATCAGGGCCTACATTCGCTATGACCTTGAAGAGCTTAGCAATACATACATGTTAGACCTATAAAACAAGCCTTTGGCCGACGGTTTGGGAAATATCAAACCCAAATATAAGGTGCTGCAAGATAAGGGTTTCTCATAGTTCGTACATTTTTCATTGTTTGATGAGGCAGAATGGATCTGCTACATCTTTAGCCACATGTATGATGAGTTTATATGGCTTGACAGGCCTCACAAAATCACCAAGCAAGTAGTCTATGTTGTAACTAGTTTAGTTGAAACCGGTGATGTGTCTAGTTTAAGTAAAGTATCAAATGACACCATCATAGCTACCACTAGATCCAAATTTGATAGTAGATCCATGACTGTGAATGACATTTTGGAGAATGATGTGAATTTTGATTCAGTGGTAGTCGGATACAAGGTTTACCAGTCCAACTAATACAACTTTGTCTCCGATAATACTATCTACTCTGTGTACCAAATTCTCAAGGAAGATAAGAGGTATGATCTATGCACTAGACTTTTGAATGAATTATTGAGCAATCTGAAGAAAATCAAGCAAGATAAAAATCATACTTTTAAATATGTTACACTCCCTATTTGCCTAGCACTATACTTCTTTCCAATGGGCCTATGATAGACTGGTGGCCATGTAGATCAAGGAAGGTCTATGGGGAGTTGGTGATGCAACCATGAGGAAACCTTCGAAGCCACAATGAAGAATAGGGAGAGGATTCTAAAGGAGGTTGTTGAGAAATATGAGCAAACCATTTTCTTCATGGTCGGTAAGGATCAGTGTATGATGGAAGGAGTGGAGCCCCGGATAGTTTGGATCATTCCCATGGGGTATGAAGTTGATTTTGGTACACTTGAGGCATATTCACAACACCTTCTGATTCAACCGATGGATCCCAAGGAAGGGAGATTTGGTACATTCAAGGAAAAGAACCTTAGTTTACATATGCAGTTCACTACTCCTACCTGAAAGAGAAAAGTCACTAATATGGCAGAAGAAGTAGTTGCTCAAATGGGTCTCACCAAGGAGGAGGTGAAGAAAGGAAGAAAAAAATATGCTCAAAAGGAGGACAAAGAGGAAACCAAGAAACTCAAGGTTGATCTGGTTCCCTCCAAGGAAAAACCTAAGGTAACTAATTCTGCTCCCACTTTGGTGGTATAGCCTGCGAAACCTAGTCCATCAAGAAAAGGTGTGTAAAAGTAGAAAGAAAAATAAAAAATAACCTATGTTGTAGTATCTCTAGTGGCCTCAGAAACTAAATCTGAGGAAGAAGCAGGAAGAGCTAAGAAAAAGGGAGAGTTTATCAGACTAGTGAGAAAGCCTCAATCCGATGGAGCACAACAAAACAAAAAGACTAAGTTAGATCCTACTCCTACTGGAAGATCCCAAAAAGGTAGATAGGTAAAAAGTCAACTCAACAAAGTCCTTGAGTCTGGCAACATACAAGGTAAGTACACAATCATTCCTCCACTATCAATAGATCATTTGATAGATGAAATATTAGTGGATGACAATTTGAAGAACATTGAAGCAAATTTTGAGCATTTTGATGATGGTGACCAAAAGAAAGTTAAGGAAGTAGTAGTATTATACTTACATAATTTCAGTCAAACATTAATTAAATTAGAATATTCCATTCCAAAGGAATTGTACAGTTTAATAGATGCTAGAAGAATGAATGCAAGCAAAATTGAAAGATAAATAAAGCAGAGAGAGCTAGTAAATAGATGTACCTATCTTACCCATAGTAAAATTAATAGGTTAATTGAAGAGTCAAACAAAAAGGAATTCAGAAGTAAGATCATAATCAGTAGATTAATGATTGGGAATGTAGAAGAGGTGAAGAAAGAGACAAAGGAAATATGGAAAATGATTATTTAGAATGACCCTCTGTACAAAGATGCATTTAGACCATCTCAGCCAGAAGATAAGCAAGGTGATTTTGGAAGTTAGAAGGTTGAGACTTAGTCTTAAGATCAACCAAAAGACCAAGGTAATACCACAATTGATATTGAGACTAGTGGCAATCCTCCAGTGATAGATAGCTCTGCAGCCCCTGTGATTCAACAAACTAATATTAGGGACAAGGAAGAGAAGAAGGATGTTGTGTTAGGAGAAGCTGAGGTAACTAAGGTGGAAAAAGGTAAAGCTCCTCTGGTTATAGGGATCTCGCTTTAGATTTCGATCAATCTTGATGGCTCGATTGATCTTGGGAAGATGTCTCTTGGTAAGAAGATAATGCTTGTTGTTGCAGTACAACCTCAAGCCAGTCAAGATCTAGTGAAATCAGAGAATGAAGATAAAAAGATAATTTTGATGTCTATAGATGCTTTGCAGAAAGTGGCTTCCAATGTATGGTTAGATTTAAATAATAGTCCCTCCAGTAAATTATTACAATTGATTAATAGTGTAAATACCAATTTTGATTCTTTGGAGAAGACGGCTACTCAGAAAGTTTTAGAAAGGTTTAAAGATGTTAAAAAACAAACATTCCTAAAAATGATTGAAGATGACAAGGTAACACTAAATAAGAGATTGCATACTATTTTTGACACATTGTCAGAAGCTGGTAAATTATATAAATCTTGTCTTATTTTTCCTAAGTTCACTATTAATATTGATAATCAGATAGGAGTTAGCGAGGGAAAGATTGCAAGTATTTCTCAATATTTTGACCCTAATGTAACATTAACTAGAAGTATTGATGGACAGATTATAGGCTTAAATGATCAGCTCTCAAGCCTTCAAGAAAATAAGGAGAAATTTTTGAGGAAAGTGGGTGAACTCCAGAACCTGATTTCCATCTAGTTGGATACTATGCTAAGTAATAAGGCAAACTGTATGAAGGAAATGGCCCAGCCTATACCATTAAATTTGAGAGAATTAGAAATTCATACTACTATATTTAATGCATTTATCACAATTTTGGATAACCTGAAGAGTGGAAGGGAAACTCACCTGGGATTTTTTATGACTATTTATGCTGACCTATTCAAGTATTTGTAAAACATTTGTCATTTGTATATCTATTTTGGGTAGCACCCCATATTTGGCATTGTTATCAAAGGGGGAGAGATGAGGTGAAAAATGTACAAACTAATTGTGTATAGAGTGTACAGTTTGGTGATGCAGATTTTTGGATTGTTGATCTAAGGGGCATCCTTAGAATTCTTTTATTCTTTCATCCAGTGTACAGGTTTCAACACTTAGCCATTTTTCACAGGTGTTGCCATCGATTCCAAAGGGGGGGATTGTTGGTAACTAACACTCATTCAATGACTTTTGATCCCTGATTTATGGTCTAGGGTTGTCATTGATGACAACTCTTCTTGGTGATTTGATGTGGTAGTTGTGATTCATCTTATCCAAAAGCTAGAGTTAACCTGTAGGTAGTTAAGCGGTATAACAGGGTATTTCGGTAATATTTTGGTCCAGAATGATTTTTGATGATTTCAGTGTTTTTGGTGATTATTATTGTGATCTTGGTGATTGGGAAACCTTTAGGAAGTGTGTGATTATAATATTTTGGTCCAATGCTATTTTTTGTTTGAGATTAAAGTTGACTTGGAGCTACATGTTACACTTATTGAAGACAACTTGAAGGAGATTGCTTTTGTGTTAAGAGTGGATATATAAGATCGATTTGGCAATTGATTTTTGGTGTGTTAGTGGTGTGGTGATCCACTTTGGTGCGATTTAGCATGGTTTAACGTGCACACTTTTCTTTCAAACCAACCGGTAGCTGACTAAGAAAGAAATAGAGTATTCAATAGAGAAAAGATAGTCAGAGATTCAGTACTTAACCATAACTCATCCTTGCATAATCGGATGCTAATTGAGAGTTCATTTCATTGTATTTTCTCACTATAATCAAATTGTAAGTCAGTGAGACATCCCTAAAGGTTGTATCCTTCTAGGCAACTATATCTAAGTAGTGAGCTCTAGGTAGTGAGCCTAAATGCAAGTGCATTCCCTATCTATGTAATATTTATGTACTTCTGGCCATAATATATAAATATTGTAGGTTCCAGACCCACTCTGGTTTTCCCCTTTTCGGGTTTCCACATAGAAATTCCCATGTTGTGGATTTGTGTACTCTTTCTTGTATGTTTATGTCCCTTTTTTGTCATGCATTGCTATTCGGTGAATAAAGAATAAGTTTGAGGATTTTCTTTTTGATAGATCACTGATTCACCCCCCCTCTCAGTGATCTCTGATTCTAACACCACAAATCCCCAAGACAACATATACAAATATATCGTAGACAAGAAAGTGATAGAGAATTGAAATGCCCCATCATGCTCGCAATGAGTGATGTGACATTGTCTCTATCATGAAGATAGTCATAGAAAAAACCTAAACATCATAATGTCGATCATCACATATAATCTTGAAATAGGGTTAGTATAACCAAAATGTCATCAAATCCATAGGCAATATAATCCATCTAACATAGAAAAACATATAGGATCCATCAACATATGTCCATCATATAACATAATTATAAATAGAAAATATCATCAACCACATAGATCATCAATTAGCATATGTCCATATAGGTCTAGCATCATCATGAACATCTGCAGTGTAAAATAGAGTCATATTCCCAATCCAAAGCATCATAAATGAGTCTATAAAGTATATCATACATGAAACAAAAGACAATTAAAGGAGGGACACTACAATTCATACCTTCCCCCTATTGCTAGGTGAAAGAGATTCTTGATGAAGGATGACAAACATTTGAATGTATATGATAGAGTAAGTTTATGAAAGGTATACATTTCATACTAAATAAGAGGTTGAAGCCAATGACTTACACATCTTTTATACGACATAATTCTTGAGAAAAAGACAATTTCACACAAGGAATGATACCAACCTATAAGTAAACACCGCTCAACAAAGGAAAAGTTGATCCTTAGAGAATGTAAGAGAGAGAAATCATTGCCCCCCAAGTGCAACAATAATGAGAAGAATTACACAGCTTCTAAAGAAAAATTATTCATAAGAGACATACCATCTCAAACAAAGATTAGATCCTAACCAAGGAACAAGCATGTGCTCACATGAAGGATAATCCCATGTAAGAAGGGACATCAAGTTATGTATAATGGAGCTTTAAAAGAAGAGGTAATCTTCAAAGAGGGAGAGTGAGAAAAAGAATTATAAACCCTTCTAAGAAGAGATTAGATATGAAAAAATGCACAATATACTCACATAGATATACATTCAATGTAAGAAAATACATTTATATATGTAAAATGTGTCTTCAATGAAGAGAAAATCTTTAAAGACGGAAAGGGGAAGAGAAAGCTTGCATATTCCACTTAAGGAGAGATTAGTCATAAAATATATATCATGTCATGTTAGATATGATATCAACATGTGAGAAATGAAACTCCTAAAAGGAATAATAAAACTTTAGAGATGAAGGGAGAAATGGGGAATCTATCCTTTCCCCCCAACAAAGAAGAAAAGGATGGATTAGGGGGAAGGATCACATGTTTCCTTAGGTGAGATTATCCATATGAGATGTGCCATTTCAAACCAAGAATAAGTCCTATGTAAGGAATACACATGCATTAACCTCAAAGATAATCCTATTAGACACAATGTACCATTGAGAGGGGGGTGAACTAGTGGTTGTCAATTTTTCCCTTTAACAACCTAGATGTGAGTATCGGTTATGGGAACTAACACAATGCAGACTTATCGGTTAGAGGAGAGATCGACACAAACGCAAACACAGATAAAGGGCATCACATTACACCAATATGTATGAGGAAAACCCAAGATGGGGAAAACCTCAGTGAACAATGTTGCTGGAGACTAGTGCTCCAATCCAGCCTCATAATGAAAACTTTGTTACAATGTTTAGGGCACCAACCCAAGAAGCACCAACCCAAGGAGCACTGACCCCTAATTTAGGGCACCAACCACTAAATTGTTTATGGGCTACAACCCAAAGGAGATACAACCCCTACACCGAGCTACAACTCAGTGTTCACAAAAAAAAAATCAATTACAAAAGTAGTTGTCTTGCTACAAGTGAATCTTGTAACCATTTCATATACCTTACTCTGCCGGTGAGATACCTTCTCTGCTACACTGACTCACACTTCTGCTGCTCTCACCTGCTGCTCTATTGTTGGCAAAACCTACTAGTATACCTCTCCTCTTCTTCTTCTCTACTAGATCTCCTCAGTACTCTGCACTTTACCGGTGCTATACTCTACCAGTCCACTGTCTGCCTTCTCTGCAACTATCTTCACTTCTGCTCTGCTAGTATAACCACTACTAGTTCTTCTCTTCACTCTCCCTCTTTTCTCAGATACTTGTTGAGCACTTGGCTGATTTTGTCTCACATGCAGAAGTAACACTCAATCACTTTGCAGTAGCACTATCCTCTTCTCTTCAACAACAACACGTACTATGTCTTTGGCCTGCATATTTATAGACTGGTTTTCCTACCAAAATCCAATTCAAAAACATGGGCGGTTAGGGTTTCCTCATCACCTTTGAGGAAAACCAAATCGAATCAGATCTTCCCCATTCCGATCTCTCTAACAACCAACGATACAGCTCTGCCACTATCGCACCTTCTTGACCATGCCTTCTATCTTTGGCAATCTTCTTTCTACCTTGTCGGTTGATCTCTTCATCAGACACCTACATTTGTATTGTTGTTTCCTTCATCCACCTCAATCTCTTCAAACACCCTTAGATGGCTCTAAGTTTTCCTCCATACCTCGAGCTGCAAACCTCTGCAACAACTCTGCAACACATCCCATGAATTGTGGGATCTTCCACTAATATCAACCAACTCTGCAACTACCCTGTCGATGTACATTCCTTCGTCATTCGAATGCAGGTCCACCACCTTGACTCCATGTGGCATCCATGTCGACCAATTGCCATCTTGACTCTTCATGTCAGTCCAAATAGGATCACTGACCAAACACTCTACTGGTTCCTCTTTCCTATCGGTTTACTAACCCTGCTAGTATCTCACATTCTATCGATTGACTCCTCATGTTTGCACTTGTTAAACTATTGGTGGAACACCTAAACTAGTCTTCAAACATGTCTATCCCAAGCATGCACATTCTAACAAAATGGGAAGTCATATGTATCTACACCTTGCTCATATTATGGTGGACTTACATACTGGTAAACATTCTTGATCTATATCGGTATCTCAACATGCCTTCTCATTCAGTTTAGTGCATATCCCTAATTTCATGCAATTGATGCACACCTCCTCTTCCTTATCTCACAACACTATGATGCACACAATGCATGATAGGAGATAAGTTCCACTTACTGGTGGAGTGACACCTTGTCTTCTACATCCTACAATATACTCATGTGACTTCCCTGTTTGAGCAGCAAACCTTCAAATAGACACATGTGATCTAGTGATGGCACTTTCACTGTCAGCCATTGCTTCTCATGATGACTGCATCTTCATCTAGAGGGAGTCCTATTGTTTTGCAACTTCACAGCATACCTGTCATCTATTCATTTTTCTCCTACTATGTTGATGTGATTTAGGTAACAATCTGCCTCTTCATAACAAACAACAACCTAAACACCTTGGCCATCCAGCTTGTACGCTGGTCATGAGCATTGTCTGCTGACAACCACTCATTTGGTTTGTTTGACTTCTCCATGTCAACACAACACTTACCAGTTGACATCCTTTCCTGACTGGTGATATATTGTACTGATACTGATCACCTTACCATCTCATCCACACAAGTCATGCACTAACTTGTGTACAGGTGACTCCAGTGGTCATCTTCCTTGCCTTACTGGTGTTCTACAACACAAAGTGATATCCAAGATATCTCATTCTATAATCCTTCATGAAAATGTTGCACATACATCTCTCATACCGGTAGTCATCCCATACTGGTTGACGTCAATGACAACACAATACAAACAATCTCCCCCTTTGGCATTGATGTCAACTCATGTAGTATCCGACATACTACATAATTCTTCTCCCCCTTTGTCTAATCCATGGATTCTCAACACATGTAGTATGTTGTATACTGTAGAATCCTTCTCCCCCTTTGACAACAATGGCAAAGGGCATTTTCAGGGTATCATTCATCCTTGTATTTATCAGTCACTGAAAAAATTATTTCTCCCCTTTTTCTTTACTAGAGTCTCTCCTCCTCTGATACCAATTATTACTTTTTGTTGCATTTTATCAAGTCAAAACACTTGAGATGGAGGACCTAACCATCAATTGACACTAGTTGAGCATGCAAGTTTGATACTATTTTATAGAGCACTCAATTTGTAGAAAGACTGGTACCAATTGTTGATGTGTCATTGAATACTACTCACCTATCGGTCACCCTACAACACTTCCTATTTCATCCCAAAATTCTTTAGGAATCAAATGTGATTGTACTGCCAATACAACCAGCCAACTGACAAGTAGGAATCAAATGTGATTTTACTATGAATACAACCAACCAAATGATAGGTAAATACTCCTTACAATGAAATTCTCTTGGGTATTCCTACTATAACTTTTCATCATCTATAGTTTTAGGTAGTCAGTACACTTACTCTTCCAATTTCAAGCATCTTGGCTTTGCATCATAGCCACTTGAACTCCCCCCAAGTCATACATCTCAGGTCCTCATCTCCAATGGGGTCTAACACCGGGGCCTCAAACACCTCCATATATCGATTTAGCTATGCAAATGTGATCATCTGATGATTTTTCAGCTCCATTGTTGCCACCAAAACCTATGACATGATCCTGGAACCACACAATGCCATAAAATGACATTATCATGCCATAAATTAAATTGGTTAGCCCAAAAATATGCATGCTTGCATGATCAACCCCGAGGCCAACATATGTCATTCAGGACTTTTCCAATACCACCTGAGACATGAACTCCACAAACCATTTTACTAGGGCTATTACAATTATCTCCAACTTCATTGTCTTATATAACTTGCAAGTAACTATTAGCATTTATGTTGGTAAACATCCTATATACACCAGTCTCCTATACCAGTCCACTATCACTATCAGACCACCTCCTTGTGACTCCTGACACTTGACAACACTGTATCTGGTTCTGATTGTTATCTTGTCATATATTAATACAACAATAGTGATATAATCTTTCATATTGGCAAAAACATGTTCTTCCATGTTCCCTTCATCACTGAGGGGGTGAATGATAAATTTAGTGTATTACTCCCCCTAAGATCCTGCATCTCTTTTAGGGTTTAGGAGATATCACCTATGCAATGAGTGCATAGTGGTGGTCCATGGTCTTCTTCCTCCATACCTACTTGGTCTCATTCATCTTCCCATTTTCAGGCTTAGGAGTAGGTCTTTCCTTCTTTAGCTGATGGGTCCTTCCATTTCCTCATTCTCCATCATGGCCAGAAGTAGTGCTATAGTAGCACACAACATCCATCCCAACTTCATGTTTGGGGAATCTCTTGACATGCTAGTTTAACCATCTTGTTTTGGCCATGTTGCTAAGACTGGTAACCAAAACTGATGGACCTCTTGCTCATGTAGGGACATTTCTCCTTTCGTTCCATGCATGTCTTTGACTTCCATATGCTCTATATATACCTTTCTACAAAGTATAGTTATACCAGCCACCATGTGACTATAGGTTCATCTTCCTGCACTCAAACTCTCTATGGCCAAAACCATTGCAGTTATGACAAACAATATTTGCATAACCTAGAGAGGGGACATGCATGTATCTACTCCTGGATACATTTTTCTCATATGCATGATGTCCATGAGATCCTATATTATTCTTTCTAGATCTCCTTCTAAATTCCTCTACCCTATGGCCATAAGCATTACATGCAAAGAAGTAACCGATAAAGGATGGCATATGACTTATAAATTTATTTTTCCATGCATGAGGAGATCTTACCAGTTTAGCATCTCCATTTCTTCCTTTTTGAGAATGGATCCTTGGTTGTCCATTCTATGCATCTCTTCCATCTGGTCTCTTCTTCTCCCACACATGTTTTTCCTTGTGGGTGGTAGCATTTCTTTATCCTTTGCTGGTAGGAGGTCTTTTCTGGTGCTTCCTCATTTCACTGCTTCCAGTGAAGCTATCTTCTCCCATCCTCCCTTTACCTTTGGGATCTACATTGTTCCTCCTTCTTGTAGCACCTGTCTTCATTCTTGTCTATATGTCTTCACTGATTGTTCTTAGGACAACCTTCTTTCAGGGACCAATTCTAACTATGAAGGTCTATCCCTTATTTTCTCCATTTGAGGAGACAAACTGTATGTCATTGTGGGGGACATTCTTGTTGGTGGAGCATTGACCGACACCACTTCCTAACCCTTAAGTGTCCTTGGCATGCTTTTTCTTTTTCAACATTCTATCCAAGGCATCACTATTGCCATCAAACCGGATTCTTACCTTGAGCTCATCCTGACATTTCTCAAGGTCATTTTGGAGAGTCTCCATTTCTCCAAGTAGTTTTTGGTATTCTTTATCTTTAATTTCTAGCCTAGATGCTAGATCTTCACACCAGCATACCTTGATGTTCGTTGCCTAAGACTTCAACTCTGAGATGCATTTCTCAAATTCCTCAAGGCAATTTGTTAGTCGGTTCTACTATACTATAGTAGCATTATTAAATATCTTGTATTCATTTCTTCGATTCTCCCTTTCACTTTCCTTGGAGTCCAAGACTAATTTCAAATCATCAGCCAATCTTTTTGTCTCTTCTAGTTGAGAGGTCAATAATCAAACCTTTTGGTTTGACACATCAAGGCAGGTTCTCAACTGACTACAATCCTCATGAACTAATCTATTGTAGATTTTAAAATCATTTCTAACATTTTGAAGCTCTTTTAGAGCACTTACCACTTCACACTCAAGATCTAGTTCTTCATCTTCTTCTTCTTCTCCTTCACTATCAAATAGATCTTGATCGCTAGATCTATCTATTTTATCTCCTTCTTCCTCATCATCACTGCCAAACACATCTTATTGGTGGGATCTACTTGCCTTATCACTTTTAGATGTGAACCTCATCTTTAGATCCTTGAGCCATGAGGAGATGGGTTCCTTCTTCATCAATGTTGTGACTGCTAGTGGATCTGCCTTCATCACCTTCACATGTATCTACTGCATTGTTATTCTCACTTCCACACACTAATCTAGTAGTGCAGGGTTCATTTCCATAGAGCTTCCTTAGTCTATCCCATAGACTCTTTGTTGATTTACACTTATCCACTTGTGAGGAGACATCACCGGTGAGCCCACTAAATATGGCCTTCATGGCTTCTTCATTGCACAAGCAACTTCTTTCTTCTTCAGATTAGGTGGGAGGATTGACATTCCTAGGGAGACCATTGATAACCGACATCCATTTATCAAACCCTAGAGAGGATAGGAAGACTTCCATTCTACAACTCCAAATAGAATAGTTTGAACCATCAAACACATGAGCATGGATTGACACTAACCAAACCATTGTGTCCTTAAGCCGAAATCTACCCTAGCTGGAGAAAGCTCATCTGGATAAGAACCTACGCTCTGATACCAATTGTTAGACACAATGTACAACTAAGAGGGGGTGAATCAGTGGTTCTCAAATTTTCCCTTTAACAACCTAGATGTGAGTACGGTTAATGGGAACTAACACAATGTAGACTTGCCAGTTAGAGGAGAGACCAACACAAATGCAAACACACATAAAGGGCGTCACATAACACCAATATGTATGAGGAAAACCCAAGATGGGAAAAACCTCAGTGAGCAATGCTGCTGGAGACTACTGCTCCAATCCAGCCTCACAATGAAAACTCTATTACAATGTTTAGGGCACCAACCCAAGGAGCACCAACCCCTAACTTGTTTATGGGCTACAACCCATGCACTGAGCTACAACTTAGCGTTCAGATTTAAAACATCAATTACAAAAGTAGTTGTCTTCCTACAAGTGAATCTTGTAACCATTTCATATACCTTACTCTGTCGGTGAGATACCTTCTCTGCTACACTAACTCAGAATTCTACTACTCTACTGCCTGCAAAACCTATCGATACACCTCTCCTCTTCTTCTTCTTTGTTGAATCTCCTCCTCACTACTCTGCACTTTACCAGTGCTATACTCTACTAGTCCACTGTTTGCCTTCTCTGCAACTCTCTTCACTTCTGCTATGTCGGTATAACCACTACTGGTTCTACTCTTGAATCTACCTCTTTTATCAAATACTTGTTGAGAACTTGGTTGTTTTTCTCTCACATGCAGAAGTAACACTCAATCACTTTGTAGTAGCACTATCCTCTTCTCTTTAGTATCAACACTTACTATGTCTTTGGCCTGCATATTTATAGACTGGTTTTCTCGCCCAAAACAAATTCAAAAACATGGGCAGTTAGGGTTTCCTCATCACCTTTGAGGAAAACCAAATCCAATCAGATCTTCCCCGATTTGATCTCTCTGACAACCAACAGTACACTTTTATCATTATCGCACCTTCTTTACCACGCCTTCTATCTTTGGTAATCTTCTTTTTACCTTGTCAGCTGATCTCTTGGTCAGACACCAAGATCTATATTGTTGTTTCCTTCATCCACCTCAATCTCTTCAAACACTCTTGGTTGGCTCTAAGGTTTCCTCCAGACCTCAAGCCGCAAA
This sequence comes from Cryptomeria japonica, assembly GCF_030272615.1. Lineage (NCBI taxonomy): Eukaryota > Viridiplantae > Streptophyta > Pinopsida > Cupressales > Cupressaceae > Cryptomeria > Cryptomeria japonica. Next base: position 653,431,916 of record NC_081414.1, on the reverse strand, counting down.
CCTCTGCAACACATCTCGTGAATTGTGGGATCTTCCACTAATGTTGACCAACTCTGCAACTACCCCATTAGTGTACATTCCTTCTTCATTCGAATGCAGGTCCACCACCTTTGAATCCATGTGGCATCCATATCGACCAACTGCTAGCTTGACTCTTCATGTTGGTCCAGATAGGATCACCGATCAGACACTCTACTGGTTCCTCTTTCCTCCTAGTTTACTAACCCTGTCGGTATCTCACATTATACCGGTTGACTCCTTATGTCTGCACTTGTTGAACTATTGGTGGAACACCTAATCCAGTCTTCAGACATGTCTATCTGAAGCATGCACATTCCCACAAAGTGGGAAGTCATCTGTATCTGCACCTTGCTCATATTAGGGTGGATTTACATACCGATAAACACTCTTGATCTGTACCAATATCTCAACATGCCTTCTCAGTCAGTTCAGTGCATATCCCTAATTTCATGCACTTGATGTACATCTCTTCTTCCTTATCTCACAACACTATGATTCACACATTGCATGATAAGAGATAAGTTCCACTTATTGGTGGAGTGACACCTGTGTGTGTGAAAAGTGGACCTGTATCTATATCTGGAATACACAACACTTCAATTAAGTCATTACATGCATGGTTAGATAGATATAATCAATGAATAATTAAACCATAACAAATTGGCCCATTGCCTTCTAGTAGATGCGAGTTTAGATTGCTCTTAGATTGCTAAGCTATCCAGTGACTAGACAACACCTAAACAAAGGATTTTTAAGCTATATGAACATGGATTTAAGCTAGATTAATGCAAGATTTAATCTGACATGATTTAAGCAATAAATGAGATAAATGATCTAAACATGTATGCAATAACTAATATGTGAATATCTAAATGCACAACTATTAATGAACCTAGACAAAAACAGCATGATAAGAATATATTCTCCAGTATCTTTGAATGAGAGATGAGAGCCTGAATTTATAGAAAATTCAGAAAGAAACCAAAGGCTGAGATCAAATGATGATGAGCGGTCAAGATTTTCCAAGAGGAAGCACAATCCAGGTGAATTGATGTGATTGGATGCTTTTCTCAATTTTAAAGGAAATTGAACTAAAATTAAGATAAAATCAGAAAAAACTGATTTATTCTCTATTTCATTCAATTTTAATATTTAATTGTTTTAATTGCTTTCTTTGAGATTATCTATCAATTTTTAATTTGTTTTTCAAGATTCTCTCCAATTGATTTCTTTTCTCAATTTTTAATTCTTTTTTGTCAATTAATTCCTTTTTTGATTTATTTCCTTTTTTTGAAGATTTGTGCTCATAATTTCTAATTCCTCTTTCTTGATTTGTTTCTTTTTTGGAAGATTTATGGCAAATTGATTTATTTAATTAAATATGCTAGGATATTTAATAAAATAAATAAGATAATTATTTAAAATGATTTACTTGGATTGATTTAGTTAATTAAATAAATATTTATTTAATATTGAGTGATTAATTTACCATGTGACATTGATGATTTTAGAAATTAATTGTGTGCTCAAGATTGATTTAACTGCCTTTGGTTAGGACCTTGGTGATGTTGTCAAGATTAGGGGTCCATGGTTTAGATCACCATTTTTAGGGTATTACATTTACCCCTCTTTGAATTAATTTGCGAGAAACGCGTTGGTTCAAAGAATGTGTGATGTCTAGGAGATGCTAGTTCTGAACTTGATTGATCACGAACTAGATGAAAGCAAGGCGTTTAGCTTGATTTGAAGCGATGAAGATGAATGAAGTCTAATTAAAGTGATACTGATCTTGAACTTGATTGAACTTAAGAACGATTGAAAATAAAAGATACCGAACTTCAACTTGATTGATCAAGAAGTGGATCTTACTAATTTAGAACTTGATTAATCTAGACACAGTGAGTGATGATAAAAATTGATCTTAAACATGATTGATCAAGATACGATGAGCAAAGATAAAATGTCCAGCTTGATCCAAAGCGATGAATACTGAACACCTACTTAGATTGAGTGTGATCAAAGATACTCTTTAAACCCTTGATTGAGTTTAAACAAATAATCAGCTTGATGAAAAGCGATGAAACTGATTAACGTTAAGAGATTGATTCAAACGAAGACAATATCAACTTGATATGAAGCGATGAAACTAATATGCCCCTAGAGATTGATTTGATTTAGATGATCGAGAAATTTCAACTTGATATAAAGCGATGAAGATGAGATGTCCCTTAGCAATAAGGATTTGATTGATTTTCTTTAGTTGAAAAAGATGTTTTGCTCGACTTTTGATGAAGATTTGAAAATTTTCTTGACATTGAAGATGTGAGGTCATTATGCCCCCTCGAGAGAGAAATTGAAAGATAGAAAGGGTACATGATGATAGGAAATCTTGAGTGATGATAAGTTATTTGAGCACAAATTGATTTAGAGGAATTTTTGAAAATTAAGCATGATGAGAAAAGTGAGCGCAAAGCATGATTTAGCATTGATTCATGAGAAATTTAGCGCGAATTAAAGAAGAGAATGGGCCTGTGATGAAAAGCACTAAGTAGGTCAAATTTTGTGAAATTGACTAGAAAAATGATCTCAAATTTTGATTTCGATCCCAAAAATGGAGTTAGAATGGGCAAATTAGCTAAGGGTACAATTTTCACATCCATCAGAACAAGTTGAAAAATTAGTGTTTTAGCTATATATGGGACAAAAAGTGTCATTTTCAATTTATTTAACCCTCCAAAGTTTGAAAATTCAAAAAACCTTCTGTAAGAAAAATGGTGGTCCCTACTCATGAGCATCGATTCGAGCACTAGAGATGACATAATCAACCATGACACTATGAGCCACCAGTAAGTGATCTATCTTAAGCTTGTTATTCATTCCAAATTTGAATTTTTTTGTTGATTTTTCAAGTTTTTGGCATGTTGAGTCAGTTTTTCTCATTTTGTCGTGCGAGATAGTATCCTTTCTCATATGACAAACTGCTAAATTGTATTTTGTCATTTCAGACCATTAGATTTGTCATTCTAGGGCCACCCTTGTGTCATACGACAACCTTCTTGAAAGACCATTTTGTCATCCAGAGTCTAATCTTTTATCGTTTGGGAGTATTTTATCATACGGGGCTCAATCCTGACTTGTACAAGTTTTTGATCTTCTATGTTTTTTCATTTTGAAAAAAGTGAGCATTTTTTAAGGTCTAAATTTGAAATTTTATTTTTGCAATTGACGTAGTTGGATTTGCGTGATGTTTTACTCCTCTTGTAGGCTTATTTGGAATGTATTCTGATATTCCATTATTTTATTTTGCAGGCTCGATTGCCTCATGTGCTCTTCAGGTGTATTTATCCACCTACCATGACTTTAGTTTGGCAGCTATTAGAGGTTGAGTAGGCTCATATTGACTTGTGTGGCTTGACACATTTGTTGAGATTACCCAATATCCGTGTGAATCACGGTATGCTCACAGCATTGGTAGAGATATTCCATTATGAGCATAACACCTTTCACTTACCAGTTGGGGAGATGACTATCACTCTCGAGGATGCATATAGGATCCTTCGTATCCCTTTTTCTGGGGATAAGGTGGACTAATATTCAAGACACCTTCCTGGATTACAGGTAGTGAGGCATGTCTTCAAGGATCCTGATATCCCAACACGTTCCATCAGTTGGGACATCATGATGAATAGGTACAATGATGAGTTTCCTCTGGCTTGTGTTCTAGCAGGGTTTATCAGTTGTTTTTTGATGTCGAATAGAGGACAGCAGGGATTCTAGTGTGAATGGGGCAGGATGCTAGAGAGATTGATGGAGATCCCTCAGAGGCTTGGCTAGGGTTCTTGCATATTAGCCCACATGTATCACAAGATGCATGAGTTAGTCTATAGGGATGGTAGAAGCAATGTCACTGGTGTGTTGATCTTACAGGTTTGGGTTTGGGAGCACCTCCCAATTTGTCGGCCTATTGTTGATGATAGTAGAGAGTCTGGGCAACTGGTTGTATATAGGTATGCTGGTTACGTTACACAACCCCATCTAGGGAAGATGGATTTTTGACGGTGGTAGTTGGATGACTTGATAGTCATGGTATGGAGGCCTTATAGGGGCTTAGAACCATGGGATGACTAGAGGCTGGTACGCAGGGACCTTTTTGTTACTTGCCCTCTTATTGGTAGATCACAGATGATAGTGGAGCGGTTTGTAGTATCACTGGTGCTGAGGCAGTATGGATGGCCTCAAGGGGTATCAGAGGAGTTCACAACATATGCCCGATATGCTGATGAGGAGAGGAAGGGATGGTCACTAAGGTTGTCCTATGCCTTGGCCATGCAGGAGCTGACTGGTCTACAGAGACTGAGATGGGATTACTTGAGTGATATTGTAGTTGCGGGGTTATTGCCCTAGTATAGAGATTATTTTCAGCAGCATTCATTCCCTCATTTGGTGGATCCAGCTGAGCAGGTTCCTCACATTAAGGAGGTTGAGGATGATGCCCCCGTGCAGGGATATGGACAAGGTCAAAGGCAGGGCCAGAGACAGGGACAGAGAGCTGAGGCTTTGAGGCGGATAGGCAGTGATCCTGGTGCTAGTAGTAGTAGGGTTCCAGCTGATGTGGGACAACAGAGGGGTGAGGGTGGATCACTTGGGGGTATAGGTGTGAGATTGGGCGAGGCTAGGGAGGAGAGAGTAGCTCTGAGATAGGTTCGTCAGCGGTGAGAGGAGCAGGGTGGAGCTAGAGGTGGAGATGAGGTTAGAGAGCCTGTGAGAGAGTAGGGGACGAATGATGGATGGTTGATGAGGGCACGTTTAGTAGAGTTGTAGTCATAGTTGACACTGGCTCAGACTCGGCTGGTGGAGCAAGACCGATAGCTTGCCAATATTAGGGTTGAGCACGATTGCCAGATCTCCTAGATGAGAGCAGAGATAGAGCCCTTGCAATAGGAGGTCCTTCACCAGACTAGTAGGGCAGCCTACTATGTTGCAGCATATAGTGTCGTAGTTCCAGTTATGTAGTAGGTTATACCCTACTCGCAGTATATGGCACGTTCAAAGGGATCTCAGGCACCTCATCAAGATCTTGGTCATTGGGCTCCACCTCCTCCACCAGGTGATGAGGGAGAGGCTCAAAGCTATATATTCTTTTTGTAGCTATGATATTAGTATTCTTATTTGTAGACACACCTATTTTTTGTAGCCATACGATTCTTTCTCCAATGGGAGTTTGTATATGTCATTTGACATCATTTGGTGCTCTTATAATTGATACAATATATATATATATATATATACAAGATCCAATTTGACTTCATTATACTTGTGTTGCTTCAATTTTTGAGATGCTTTCTATATGCTTTATTCTACATGTATGCATTTCTTTCCAGTAGGAATGTATGTAATGCAAATGATCATGGATGTCTATTTTTGTTTCTTTTCATATGCAAATAGATGAATGTGCAACTAAGTAATGAATAATGCAAATTTGTCATTTTTTTATATGCAATAAGATGAATGCAGATGTGTAATAATGAAATGTATGGATCTATATTAAATGTTTATGTATGCAGCTAAACATCTCGAAAACACAAGTACTCGATCAGAGAAATGATGAAAAGAGACCACGTAGCTAAAAAAAAATGAAGCTTCCAGCACTCATTCAAAAAATAAGGAGATCATTGTTACCATACCGAAATCACTCTAAATTCACAAGATGCGGAATGAAATGCAAAATGATATGAACAATCAGATGCAATCCCTAGTCACTAGACTTTGGAAAGCTTAATTTTCATCACTGAGTGTTTTACAATTATCGCAGACAGAATAGAGTTCACTTCTTTTCATTTGCAATATTAATTATCTTGTCCGCAATGACCCTTTTTTCGTTCATATCCTTGGATAGATTTCACAAGGACTTGGATTGCATAATAAAGAAATTCCCTCAAAATAGACAAAGATATGATGGGAACCTCCCTATAGCATTCAAATAAGAGGAGTCAAGGTATGTGAGGAAATTTCACCTTGATGTGAAGGCACTTATCATAGACACCCAGCTGATTAGATGTTTCTAGATCATCAAAATCATTCCTACAAGCAGAAACAACAAAGATATTATGCCCCCAATCCTTTTTCCTCTTAGTCAAGATAGACTTCCTCGAGTTACTCAGAGAGATAATAATCAAAATTCAATAAAAGACAACACACAAAGAAAATTTGCATGCATAGCTCAAACTGTTCAGTGATTGTTTTTAGTTATGTTGTTTTGCTTGTTTACTCAATGATAAAACTCTTCAGTAGTTAGGAGATAGGTGACTGACTTGGAGTTGACGACCAAGTATCATTGACTTAAAGATGACTTGGTTGATACTGCTTAGGACATGTAAAGTGCTCTAGCGATTAACCTAAGACTAGGACAATGATCGGTTTCAAGCCATGAGGGTTCCAACGAACCAGGATCTCACAAAAGTGACTAAAATATGTACAGGCGAAAGCAAAGATGCATGAAAGTGAGAATGCCAATGTTGCGTTGATATATGGAGTGCTTGAGTACAAGAGGCGCCTGTTTGCCAGGTTTTCACCTACTTGGTAGAGATTCATTTTTATTTTTTTACCAAGGTGCCTATTTACTAGGTTTCCACCAGAGCATTTTCTCTCTTTTTCTTTTTTTTTTCTTTTTTTTCTTTTCTTTGTTTTTTTGAATTTCTTCAAGACTTTTTCTGATTTTTAGGATTTTTTCAAGACTTTTTCTGATTTTTTTTTTTTTTTCAGAACTTTTTCTGATTTTTATGATTTTTTCAGGACATTTTATGGTTTGTAGGATTTATTCAGGATATTTTAGGATTTTTAGGATTTCTTCGGGACTTTTTAGCTCTATAGGTTGCTGGAGCAGAGAATATTTAAGTGAAGAATTTCTTCAGATGGATGGTGTTGATCCGTTCGTGGAGCTATTCTCCTTTTGATGTTGAGAGTTGATAGGTACCAGAGCCAAAAGTTGTAGTAATGATATAGGGACCCAGCCAATTGGGTTTGAACTTCCCTTTGTTGTCTCGAAACTGTTGATTTTTTAGGATTTTCTCTTAGAACTAGATCACTAACCTGAAATTCTTGGTGTCGAACCTTTTTGTTATATCCTTTGGACATGCTCTTTTGATACACTCTGAGACAATCAAATGCCACTTGTCGACGCTCATAAATCAATTCAAGCTCTTGTAATCTAGATATTCTATAGTCTTCATCAGTAACAAGACCTTGCAAAGAAACTCTTAGAGATGATATTTCCACTTCAATAGGTAATATTGCTTCAGACCCATACACCAAAGAAAAAGGTGTAGCCCCAGTAGGTGTTCTAATACTTGTTCTATAAGACCACAATGCAGGATTGAGCTACAAATGCCAATTCTTCCCAGATTTGTTCATTATTCTATGCAAGATAGTCAATAGGTTTTTGTTAGATGTCTCTACTTGTCCATTACCTTGAGGGTAATATACTGATGACCAGTGTTTTTTTATTTTGAATTTCTCACAGAGTTCATCTAGATCTTTGTTCTTGAACTATCCCCCATTGTCAGTTATAATGGATGAAGGTATAACATACCTGCAGATGATATAATTAAGAATAAATAGAGCTACTTGTTTGCTAGTTCCTTTGGTGAGAAGAATCGCTTCTACCCACTTAGTGAAGTACTCAGTGGCAGTGATAATAAATTTGTGTCCGTTAGATGATGCAAGATAGATTTGACCAATTAGATCAAACACCCACTGTTGAAAGGGCTAGTGTGTCACAAAGGGTATGAGATCCCTTGCTGGAGCATGGATAAGGTGCCCATGCAGTTGGCACTTTTCACAAGTTTTAGCAAATTTTTTAGCTTCTTTCTCCATGTCTGGCCAGTAGTAGTTAGCCCTTAGTAGTTTTCGTGCTAAAGTTAGACCATTCAAATGGGATCCACAAACACCTTCATGAACCTCAGATAATGCATGTAGGGACTCCTCAGTTTCTAGACATCTAAGCAAAGTATTATCTAAACCTCTCCTGAATAGGTTGTTAGCAATGATGACGTACCATGACGCATTTTGGACTAGGTTCCATTTTTCATTTCGAGAAAGATTAGCAGGGACAACTTGGTCACGCAAGTAAGAGTAAATGTGGCTATAATGAGATGAGTCATGTCCAATAATAGAACAAAGCATTTGGGACTTGGGAGAATCATAGGAAGGATAATGTAACTCTTCCACTAGGAATTCAAAGCAAAAATTAGATTCCTGTAGCTGTGGTATAGATTCCAAAGTGGCCATTGCATCCGCTGTTCTATTTGTTGTTCTGGGGATCTACTGAAATGATAAAAAGGTAAAGTATTTCTTCAGATCATCCATCATTGTCTTATAAGGCATCAGTTTCTCATCTCTTATCTGATATAGGTCAGTGTTTTGGTTGATGATGAGTTGAGAATCTCCATAGATGTGTAATTCAACAATCTTCCACTCGATGGCCAGCTTGATTCCGTTTACCAAAGCTTCATATTCTGCAATGTTATTTGTGCAAGGGAAGAGAATATTGTAAGATTTTGGGATTGAGTATTTTTGGGGAGTAACAAAAAGTATTCCGGCACCAGAACCATGTTGAGTGAAAGACCCATCAAAGAACATCTTCCATGATTGTTCAGTAAGGTGCATGATTGATTCATCTGGGAATTCTATATGCAGAGGTTGATTGTCTTCAAGTGGAGCATCAACAAGTTGGTCTGTAATAACTTTTCCTTGGATGGCTTTACATTCCACATATTCAATGTCAAATTCCGTAAGAACCATGACCCATTTAGCCAGTCTTCTTCTAAGTGTTGCTTTACTGAGAAGATATTTGAGTGGATCAATCTTAGCTACTAGTTTAATAGAGTTTGCCAACATATAGTGCCTTAATTTTTATGATGCAAAGATCAATGCGAAGCATGCTTTCTCTATTATAGTGTAATTCATTTCATACAACACCAATGTTTTGCTGATGTAATAGATAGATCGTTCCTATTTATTGTCATCCTGTTGTGCCAGAAGTGCCCCCAATGAAGTATCTGTAGTTGAAATGTATAGGATCAATGGTTTACCTTGAATTGGTGGCATTAATATGGGTGGATTAGAAAGATATTCTTTGATTTGTTTTAAATGTTGTTCACAGTCTTTATCCCAGTTGTATTGAATTCCTTTCCTTAATACCTTTGTGAAGGGTTCAACTTTGTTTGCTAGCTGAGATATAAAATGCCTTATTGACTGAACACGGCCTTGTAAAATTCTCATTTGATTGATATTCTTGGGCGGAGGCATTTCCATTATAGCTTGGACCTTTTCAGGGTCAACCTCAATTCCTTTTTTTGAAATTATGTAACCAAGCAATTTTCCTGATGTTACTCCACATGCACACATTTTAGGATTTAATCAGAGCTTGAATCTTTCCATTCTATCTAGTATGAGGCCTAGTTCTTGAATATGTGTAGATCTCTTCATGGTTTTGACTAGGGTATCGTCAACATAATCTTCCATGTTTTTATGCATCATATCATGGAAGATAGTGGTTACTACTCTTTGGTAAGTTGCTCATGAATTCTTTAGCCCAAATGACATAACATTCTAGTAAAATGTTCTCCATGCACATGTGAAAGTTGTCTTTTCTTGATCTTCAAGTGTTATCTTGATATGATTGTAGCCAAAGAATCCATCCATTAACTAATATATCTCATATCTAGCAGTCATATCTACTATCGTGTCAATATTGGGCAATGGAAAATCATCTTTCAGACATGCCTTATTGAGATCCCTGAAGTCTATGCAAACTCTAATAGATTTGTCTGCCTTTGATATAGGTACTATATTTGATATCCATTCTCCATAGTCTATAGCTCTAATAAATCTAGCTTTTAGCAATTTCTCTAATTCAGCTTTGACTAGCAGTGCCACATGAGGATGCATCTTATGGAGTTTTTGCTTGACTGGTTTACCTCCTAGTGTAATAGAGAGGTGATGCATGGTGAGATCAGGATCTAGTCCTAGCATGTCTGAGTATGTCCATGCAAATTTGATCTTCTTTTCTACAAAAAGGTTGCTGAAATCTTTTAACTCTTTTGCTGATAGTGATTGGGCTAAATTAATGATATGTGGCATTTCTTGACTCCCAATGTTCACTGGCTAAGTTGGCTTGATCAATATGGAAGATCTCTCCTGGAAATGACATGGTAGAATATCAAGTATCTCACCTTTAGGTGCCTTAGAGAGGTTTTCACCCTTAGGTACGCCCTTTATTTTCTCTTTTTTAGATTTTGATACCGCCACAATATGTTTTTTGGAATCAGGTCTTTTATTTTTATTTTTCTTATTTTTGCAACTAAGATACTTGATATCTATTTCAGTCTTGTTTCCACTCTATTCACTGGTGGAAGAGTTCATGGGTTCAACTGCATTGAGATAATAGGCTAATGTTTAGTCATTTGCAAAAGTAGGTACATTCAAGGGTTGGTTATAAAGAGTACAATCAATCAGTTCAGGGTGTATTAAGGATAAGGTTGGAACAAGTTCAAGGGAGTTCATGGTACTATCATCATGGATTCGAACCAACCAGTTGAGTTCCAGAAGACTACCTTGCGTATGTGTCTCGAAACCAGTAAGAGTCATGACATGATTCTCAAAATTCATGTTAGTATTTATTGGACCTAACCCAAGCGAGCTACTTCTAGCGTCGTCACCTACTTCAGACTGGACTACATATTGTGGTGTGTCAGTAACAGGGTCAGTAGACAATATCTCAACATTCATGACAGAGTAGTCATAATGTATTGTTGAATAGTTGTTGTTATAAATAGAGCTCCTGTCTGAGTCATCAGAGTCATAGGATGAAGTTTTTGATTCATCTTCAAGTGGCTTAGTAAAAGTATATATAGTATCAATACCCACATCTTTGATGTTCCAAGTTCCTTTGTGATTTGGTTCATTGAGTACTTGTATTTGACACACTTGTGGACATAACCTTGATGGTTCTGTTAATCCCTGTCGTCTGTTCTATTCAACTTCCTCTGGATAGATGACTAGTTCTATTTCTGTAGCTTCTAATTCTTCTTTTGTAGTTCCATACCTGATTTGTCTTATCTCATTAGAGGGAGAGTTAGTAGGTGAAGAAATTGCTTGTGTCCTTTCTTCGTCCAACTGTCATTCATAGTCTTCTTGTCCTTTCAGTCTGATATCTTCCATTTCATTTTCCATTTTTAGGTGTATCAGCTCTTGTGCATCATCTGTGATATCACTGGATTCTTCAGGGATTTCTATAGTAGAGGTATCTGAGAGATGGTTAGGACCCCATTCATACTCATTGGAATCAGTTTCTGAATCATCTACTTGTTGTCTGCCAGTGTATGTTACCAGAATATTCAACGGTGCAAACAATTCTCTGATTCTATATACTCCATCTCACATATCTTCTGGGACTTCTACTTCTTGTGGTATTATATCTGATATAATTGGAACTTGATTACCATCTATTTCCTCTCTCTGGGTGGGAGATTCTTTTTGTTCATCATCACACTCTTCCTGAGTTTGTTGAGTATTAATATCTTGTGTTGTTAAAGGTAGTACCTTTTTCTTCCACTTACGTTGATGGTGGGATGTGTACTTCTGATCTGATTGCTTTCTTGGATCATATCCTAGTCCAACTTTATCATTGACAGACTTAGTTTGTAACTGGATAGATTCAACAATACCTTTTTGATGTTTCCCTAGAGGACCAGCCCCTGAATATCCCACGTGTTGAAGCATCTTATATCCTGGACCATATTGTGTCGGGGAAATCTCACAATGTCGTATTTCTTTGTTTGCACTATCTTCTTTGAAAAGTGATTTGAGAACATCATCCTCTTCTATTTCATCTACAAGAGAAGTAGAGGACTGTATAAAGACACCATTATAAATGACATTTGGAGCTGAAATTTGTGGCTTCATAACCTCTAACGGTTTTCCTGACTATCTTGGTGATGGAGGAAGAGACATTAGTGAGAGTATAGGCTCTATTTTGTAGCTATCTGTAAAGCGGAAAAATCGAACCCTAGTCGTTCTCCCCTCCCCAACTCCAAGGAGAGAGAAGGGAGAGTCACTAGGGTTGATGGTTTTCACTTAGGGGAGACTTTACATTCAAAAGAGGGGTTGAAACCCACAAGATCCAATCCCACGCAATGCAAGATTGGATTCTAAATGAGTTTCAAGGGTTAAGATATCAAGGATACCCTCTTTTGTAAAGAAATGTAGATAAAATGATTGAACTAGGAATGCATGTAAAGTAAGAAAGATTCGCTTATAAACAGAGATAGGGATATGGGATGAAGCTGCGGACCTGGAATTAGCAGTAAAATGTCAAGACGGTGCTATTCTGCAAATTTGAGCAAAAGTTGACGGGACGATGGCACCCGGCGTGCACACGGTCCTCCGAAAAATCCGCAAAACGAAGGTGGATCTGTTCGTCTCTGCACAAGGATTCCAGATCTTCAATTACAGCCGCGTACCTGCAACCTACACACAGAAAAGAGAGGACGATTGGGGGGTTAGGGATGAGGGGTTTGCCTTTAGGTCAAACCCCGATTTTGGAATTAACCAAGAAATGAGAATGCTGTAAATGTAAATGTTTGTAATGTAAACAAGTACTGATACCTTGTTGTAAGAATGTTTGTATTCTTACATGCGAAGGTGTAAATGTTGTTGAATGTAATGTGTTGTAAGTGATCTCCTCTTCAATGGTTGAATCCTTGTCTTGAATGCAACACTTAGCCTTGAATGGAGACTTAGAATGATCAATTGCTTGAAGGAATGCTTGAATGCTTGAATGCTTGAATGTTTGAATATCGTTTCCGCCTTTTTTTCCACATATGTCCTCCTTTTGAGAGGGGAAATGTAGTTTATATACTTGTCAATTAGGGTTGATAGACTGATTTTCCCGACCTTAGGCCGACCAGGAAGATTATTTTCCAATTTGCAAACATAAAGACCCGAAGCCCCATAAGAGACCGGGCCCAAAAATAGGGCCAGGGACCAAGGCGCTGGGCGCCCTAGTCCTGAAGGACCAAGGTGCTGGGCGCCATGGTCCCACCTCCAGGGGCAGCAGGGTGCAAGGAGGATTAGGCCAGGGTGCTGAAAAATGCAGTTTTTGATGTCATGAACAAGTTTCGGGGTCTCCATTCAGGTTCCATGTTGCATCACCATCGTGAAGACCCAAATGCAGTCGAAATTGCAAGTGTCACAATTTTAGGACGCTAAATTTAGCCCCCACTTTAGCGGGAGTATAAGCATACGCTTATACTTCCGGTAAAGTACAAGGAAAACACATTGAAAAACTTTCACCACATCAAGGAGGCAAGATACACTAAGCCCCCAGTGGACTAAGGATCTTACGACTTTGATTGACAAAGTAAAAGGGAAGATCACGAGGGAGAACCATGACTGTCAGTAGTAAGGTTCCCTCACTATGAGTCATGCAAGAAAGATATCAAAAATTTTCAAGGCAAAGCTAAATTTGTCAAGAAATTTTCAAGTATCTTGAAAAGATATGAACGAGATGTATGCCCCCCTACGTTAAAGCGATCACACACGCCTCACCGGGGGTGATTCCTTTAAGGTAGTGATACATATAAAAATGAGAAGGGAAAGGAGCACGTTATCACAAGGATTTAGCCCCCAAGTGTGAGATAAGCCCAAGGATAATAGACACAAAACACAAAGCACAAGGTGACTTCACTTTCCTTAGAGTCAGTATGCTGTATGATAATTCATGTATATCATATGTATGTATGCATAATTGTTCTTCATTCCCCAATCAAGGAAGGTCACCTAGAAGAAGGGAACACATGTGTCTTTTGAGTCAACATGAGAGAGACCAAAAGAGATCTCAATGCTTTGCATCATCCTCCAGTAGACAACACTAAGGACAACAAATAGAAGAATGAGAGTAACACATAGAAGAAGTAACAAAAGAGAGGAGGAGAGAATCTGCTATGCTAATGAACTAGTCTAGCACGTCATCTACCCCCCGATCTTGCTGATCAATATTTTGGGGAGGTAGGAAACATGCTAGAGGAGGAACATCCAACATAGCAGATGGAGCTATCACAAGATCCAAACAAGGCTATGTTCATGTTCCGAGCCACATTGTTCTTGTCTAGGAGCTAGGATAATTGCTTTAGAAAATTCGTTAGATAGATGGTTATCAACATCAACATATTCATATTCACTATCAGAATGAACAGGAGTAACATTTTCATCATGAATAACATTTTCATCTATATCATCATCAAGATTTATAAAAATAGGATCTTTAACTCGCACAGGATCAAGACCATCATGCATCTTATGTTTAGGAGATTTCAGCTCAATCGTTGGCTGAGGAGAAAATGGAATAATATTGACTGAAGGCATTTTTGGGGATTGCAAAGTTTGAGAAGCAGCTGCCTGAGCTCTAAGATGACGCTTTCGTCAGTGTTCACGTGCAGAACAATTTCGTCTAGTCTTAGTAGGAAGTTGCAAAGATTGAGGAGGAGGAATGTTCTCATCCTTATCACTTGAGTGTTTAGGTTGTGGTCTCTTAGGTTGAACAATAGGAGAAGAGGAAGGTCTCTTCTCTCCATAAGAGGAAGGAGGAGGAACTACTCCATATAAAGGAGGAATATTTGGTTTAGGAAGGAGACCAAGCCCATCATGACGAGGAGGTATAGGTCTACCTTTAGAAAGTTTATTAGACATAGGCATAGTTACATCCATAGGGATGGGTTGGGAATCTTCTTGAGGAAAGACATTGGTTTTATCTTTCAAAGGAAGAACTTCCTTCTCAAGAATGATAGGAATATCAAGTTTGGGTGTTCTAGGTTCACTTAGAGATAGGATCATATCTTTTTTCCACTTTTGATAAGATTTAAAAAGATGATCACTTCACGGAGGAAGAGATTGGAATTGTTTAGGCCAAAAGTAATCAATAGGAACGCTAGAAGTTCTTTCAGCTAGTTTAAAGAGACTATGATTGATAGTAACAACTTCACCATTATGGGGAAATTTCAAACACTTGTGAATAGGAGAAGCAATAGCTTTCATGGAAGATAGCCAAGGATAGCCTAGCTTCACACGAAATTGTTCAGATGATGGAATAATAGCAAAGTCTACATCAAGGGATTTGTTATGGACCTCAATAGGTAATGTAATAGAACCAATTGTAGGAGAAGAAAATGCATCAAATAGTTTCACAACCACATTTGTTTCATCATAGATCACTTGATTCAATTGCAAAGTAAAAAGGAATTCTTCAGTAATGATATTAACCATACAAGAAGGATCAATAAGCACTCCACGACAAGGTGTATTCTTGACTTTTGCAACTATATATAAAGGACCATCAGGTGCCCTGATAGTTTCACTAGAATCAAAGGTGATGGAAGGTTCTTTAGGGATTTTCTGCTGCTCCACAAAGTTAATCACATTAGGAATCATAGACACAAGATCATCAGGTGAGACAGAGGAATCAGTAGTATCAATCGCATTAGAGGTATGAGAAGGCAATGGATCAGTAAAAATCTTAAGATTTTGGTTAGGAGGAGCTACAGATGTATTGCCTTTATCATTCACTCCAGAAACAGAAATAGTATTATTATCAATCAAATCTTGAATTTTACCTTTTAAAGCAAAACATTTTTCAGTATCATGCCCAGGATGACGATGAAATTGACAAAAAGATTTGTTATCAAAATAGGGTGAATTAATCTTTGCAGGATCTATTTGCCTTATAGGAGGAAGAGTAAGCACATTTTGTTCCAATAACTTATTCATAATACTATGCAATGATTCATTCAAAGGAGTAAACTTTCTTTCTTTCTTGAAAAACTTAGAAATAGGAGGCACACCTGATGCTGCATTTACATTGTTGTTAATGATGTTTTCATTGAATTTAATGGACTCTCTGTTCGGTTTAAACTTCCCAAATGGTTGTTGACTACTATCACCCTTATCACTCGGAGCCATAGGATTTGCTTGTTCCATTTGACTCACAGTCAGTTGATAATTGTGAAGAGTTGCACACAACTGTTGGAAAGAAGTAAACTCAGAAAATAGGAGTTTTTCTCTAATATCTTTTTGTAAATTAGAAATAAAGATTCTTTGAATATCATTGTCAGGTACTGGAAAAGAAATTTGAGCATACAAATGCTTATATCTACCAATGAAATCAGTCACTTTTTCTTTAACACCTTGTTTACAATGCATTAAATCAATCAAAGTAACTTTAGGACTTATATTGTTTTGAAATTGTTGAATGAAAGCATTTGCAAGTTGTTCAAAAGAAGAAATAGAATAAGAAGGCAATGAGCAATACCATTGTAGGGCTTTATCTCTTAATGTTCTAGTAAACAGTTTTGCAAGCAACCTTTGGTCATAAGCAAAATCGGTACATATTGTTTGAAAGGTCTTAACATGTGTTAGAGGATCACCCTTACCATTATAAAGCTCCAAATACAGAATTTCAACATGTTTAGGGGGAATAGCTCGAACAATGTCAAGTGAAAGTGGGCTCGCAACATCAAATGTGGGCACACTAAACTTAGATTGATTCATAGAGGCAATTTGTTGCTGTAAGGAAGAGACAGTTTGTGCAAGATTGTTAATGGTCGCTTCAGTCGAAGAGTTCATATTAGATGTGTTAGATTGTGATGGAGGTGTTATGTTATTGAAAGAAGGTAGAGAATAAGGTGGTGGGACACTATGATAGTTAGTCATAGGAGATGATTGGACAGGAGGAACACTACAAGGAGGAATGGAAAATGAATTGCCCCCTTGCGTCATGTTCATTTGTGGTGATATAATAGGAACACTTATTGAAGGAATGAATGAAGAAGTCGGATTGAATGAAGGAAGAGGGTTGATTGAAGAAGAGGGATTGCCCCCATGACTGGTGATCATAGGGGGAATGTCTTGTGTTGAAGTAGTCATTATGTTTGATGTAAAAGTAGGTATACTAGCAATAGGAGTCGTCAAAGGAATAGAATGATTGACTTGAGTAGGAGGTTGTGTATAACCTAAGGTTTCGGCACAACTTTTCATAGGCATCACATTCGAATCCACAATGTGTGCAATACCACGCAAAATATCAATTCCATTCTTATCACTTTGAACCATACGTTTTAGACCCTCAATTAATGAAAGAGCTTGACTATCGGGGTATTTTGAGACATCCATTGTCGAAAATCATCAAATTGGTTATCCAATTTTGAAAGTTGTTCTACAGAAACCTCATGGAGAGCTTCTTCATCATTAAGAGGATTAGAGGAATTACCCATGTCCTCGTTAAAAAGGCCATTCAAATTAGGTTCCATCTCCTCGGTAACTACACCTTGGAAAGACTTAATTCTAAGGCTTCGTCTAACGGGAATAGTGTAAGTAGGGATTATTGTTGTAAAACTCATGCAATAAAGAGAGAGAAAAGATTTTGAATTTTAGAGGTAGCAAATTTCAATAAAATTAGCCAATCTCCTAGATTTAAGTTGTTAAATACAATCAGGACAATCTCCCGAAATTTCAAAAAAAATGTCCGGGACCGTGGCGAACGGAGTGCACAGGGTCCTCGCAACTTTTTTCAAAATTTTTAGGGATGAAAGTTATGATGATTTTAAAGCTAATCTGAAAAAATTGAGTGATTTTACAATCTGTAGATAGGCCAAATTAAAGTTGCAATCTCAAAATTGAACCCTACCAAGATTGTTGAAAAATGTAAAATTTGAATTTTGAAAAAGAGAGGGAAACTGAAATTTTGAATTTTATGATTTTAGAGGGAATGCTAACTTTGAAATTTATAAATTGACTCAATTTCATGCAAAATTCAAATTTGAAAGTGGAAATCAAAGTTGTTGCAATTAAACACTTAATTTCAAAAGTCACAAATTGTAAAAATTTGAATAAAGCATTGAAATTTCGAATGAATGCCAACACACTTTTCAGATTTAGGACTGTAAGAAACACAATTTTGATATGAATTTCAATTTCAACAATTTTTGAATGATTAGAAGCCTCAATCCAAGCAATCGCTAGACCAACTTTGACTTTAATTTTGAAAGTGTTAAAGTTGATAAAATCAGCCAAAATTCTGGATTTTAGCAAAAAAATACAGTAAGATCTAGCTCCCGAAATTTCGGAAAAAATGTCGGGGACGATGGCGCTCAGGGTGCACATGGTCCTCACAACTTTTTTCCAAATTTTCAGGGATGAAAGATATTGTGATTTTATTGCGGAATCCAAAGTTACAGCCGATTTGGAGGTACTTTGATTAGTGAAATTATCAGTCAAAGGTTGAATCAAGAAGGTTTTAAAAATTAGGGTTTTGACACTTAACCACTTAATTTTAAGAATTAAAGCACAAATATGAATTGACAATTTGCAATAGAAGGGTAGATCTGAAACAAGCATTAACAATTAAACATTTCACAAGTTTAATTACTTAAAAGAAAATTTTAGGGTTTTTATGCAATCAACCTCTAAAATTTGCAAAAGATCAAACATGGAAATGTAATTAAGGAAACAAAAATTTTCAGATCTAACCATGAATAATTAGAATGAGGATGTTCACGTCGGGTTCACCAAAATGTAAAGCGGAAAAATCGAACCCTAGTCGTTCTCCCCTCCCCAACTCCAAGGAGAGAGAAGGGAGAGTCACTAGGGTTGATGGTTTTCACTTAGGGGAGACTTTACATTCAAAAGAGGGGTTGAAACCCACAAGATCCAATCCCACGCAATGCAAGATTGGATTCTAAATGATTTTCAAGGGTTAAGATATCAAGGATACCCTCTTTTGTAAAGAAATGTAGATAGAATGATTGAACTAGGAATGCATGTAAAGTAAGAAAGATTCACTTATAAATAGAGATAGGGATATGGGATGAAGCTGCGGACTTGGAATTAGCAGTAAAATGTCGAGACGGTGCTATTCTGCAAATTTGAGCGAAAGTTGACAGGACAATGGTGCCCGGCGTGCACACGGTCCTCCGAAAAATCCGCAAAACGAAGGTGGATCTGTTCGTCTCTGCACAAGGATTCCAGATCTTCAATTACAGCCGCGTACCTGCAACCTACACACAGAAAAGAGAGGACGATTGGGGGGTTAGGGATGAGGGGTTTGCCTTTAGGTCAAACCCCGGTTTTGGAATTAACCAAGAAATGAGAATGTTGTAAATGTAAATGTTTGTAATGTAAACAAGTACTGATACCTTGTTGTAAGAATGTTTGTATTCTTACATGCGAAGGTGTAAATGTTGTTGTATGTAATGTGTTGTAAGTGATCTCCTCTTCAATGGTTGAATCCTTGTCTTGAATGCAATAGTTAGCCTTGAATGGAGACTTAGAATGATCAATTGCTTGAAGGAATGCTTGAATGCTTGAATGCTTGAATGCTTGAATGTTTGAATATCGTCTCCACCTTTTTTTCCACATATGTCCTCCTCCTTTTGAGAGGGGAAATGTAGTTTATATACTTGTCAATTAGGGCTGATAGACTGATTTTCCCGACCTTAGGCCGACCAGGAAGATTATTTTCCAATTTGCAAACATAAAGACCCGAAGCCCCATAAGAGACCGGGCCCAAAAATAGGGCCAGGGACTAGGGTGTTGGGCGCCATGGTCCTGGAGGACCAGGGCGCTGGGCGCCATGGTCCCACCTCCAGGGGTAGTAGGGTGCAAGGAGGATCAGGCCAGGGTGCTGAAAAATGCAGTTTTTGATGTCATGAACAAGTTTCGGGGTCTCCATTCAGGTTCCATGTTGCATCGCCATCGTGAAGACCCAAATGCGGTCAAAATTGCAAGTGTCACAATTTTAGGATGCTACACTATCTATGCTAGTGTTTGTGATTTTCAATTTCTTTTATGAATCTTTCAGCCAAGATTTTGAACTTTTAGCTGTAGAGGTCGCTCTATTATGAGGAACAAAAGCATCAACACTCTGTGTTAATGCATTGCAGGTATAGCTTGTATGGTAGGAATACTGACTTCAACTCCATCATAAGGAAATTCTAGGTGTTGATGATACGTAGATGGTACTTCTTTCATCTCATAAATCCATGGCCTGCCCAGATGTTGTATGAAAGATGAAGATCGAGGACTTGAAAAATGATATCTCTTTCTATAGGTCCTACCTTGATTGGTAATTGCACCAGACCCTTAGAAGTTCTTTCTTCTTCATCATAAGCCTTGATTGTTATTTTCTTTGTTGGGTCAACAACATTTTCAGAAAATCCCAACTATGTCAGTAGATGGTAGGTAGAAATATTCAACCTAGCACCTCCATCTATCAAAACATGTTTAACTCAGTGTTTATGGATCATGGATTCAATGTGCAGTGGCTGGTTATGTGGGTGACTCAGTGAGTTATCATCTTCTTCAGAGAAATTGAGGTAATGAGGTGAGGTCAGGTGATCCACCATAGATTGAAACTGGTCTATGTCTAAATCTTTAGGGACACTTGTGGTAAGTAGAGCCTTGTCCAGGACCTCTCTATGAGTAGAAGAGATCTTAAGCAGTTCCAAAATGGAGATTTGAGAATTGGTTTTCTTCAATTGTTTGACAATACTATAACTAGGAGAAGTTGATGAAGCCAACTATTTTGATTTGGCCATGATTGTGTCTATTTGTCTATTTGGTAGATTTGATGTTGTTTGATCGAAAGTTGAGGAACTAGCTGCTGGGAGAGTAATCTTCCTTTGAGCACGAGTCACGACATTAGCAGCTTGTTCTTGACTTTGGTGATCTTAGACTATGATCACATTGCAATATTTAGGTTGAGCATATTCAATCATGTTGATCACATTATCATTGTTAGTGTAGGTATAATTGACTCTAGCTCCTCCCTTGGATTTTGAGGAATCTCCTTGTTCATAAGTTGGTAAGGGATCTTTAAAGGCCTTATGATCAGCATTAGTCACGTGATTTCCAACAAATATCTTGGAATTCATGTTGAAGTTTCATGCAGTTGTTTATGTTATGTCCCTTGTTCCAATGGTAGTCATAGTATTCATTTTCTCTCCACCATTTGGGTCTAATTTCTGGGTCATATGGTCTAGAATTGTCTGGCAATGTTATCAGATTATTTGCCAATAAGGTTTTGAAAGATTATTCATATGACTCATCTAGAGGAGTAAAATCACACTTAGGCTTTGAAAGCCAAGGCTTTTCTTTAAACCATTCTCTTTTTTTCTTTGGAGGATTTTCTGCTGCCGTTTTAGCTGTCTTGAGTGCTTGCATGCCACTAGCCAAGTTAAATATTGTGGATTTTGTTTTTGCTTGGACAGTATCTACCACTCCATTAGTAACAATGTTCCTATTATTATCTTTGTTGTATTTCCAGTATTTACTCTTTTCTTTAGAGCTAGAACCTTGCGATGTTTCTTTCCAAAGCAATATATCTCCCTTTTTTATAAGCACATCTTCCATTCTGAGGGTGTTATCTGCCATTTTGTTGAATGAAGGATGTACTTGCATCTGGACACTATACTTTAATTCATGGATTAGGTTGTTGACAAAGATATCCATTTTCTCAAGATCTGGGATAGTCTGTGAATATCTAGAGAACATCTTTCTCCACCGTTGGAGAAAAGTGAGAAAGGGTTCTCCTGTCTTTTGTTTGGTATTGCAAAGCTCTATCATATTCATAGGATGTCGAATATTGTATGAGTATTGTTGTAAAAATAATTGGATTAGTTCTTCAAACATTTTTATTCCTTTGGGTAGACTTGAGAACCATTCCATTGCTTGACCCCCTAAACTTCTTGGGAAAAGGCACATGAGATACATTTGATCACGCATGAACTCCATATAGGCAGCACAAAACTCTCTGACATGATCTTGAGGATCTAAGGTACCATCATATTTGTCAAATTTTGGGATCTCAACTCATGAAGTAAATGGAGGCATGTAAAGGTTTTTGTCAAATGGGAATGGGCATAGTGTGTCCAGAGAATATTGTTTTGGTGTTTTATCTTTGTTTTGTAGTTTTGTGACCGTAGTTTGTAATGTTTGCATTTGTTTGCTTATTTTTCCCCATGGTGTCTCTTCCTCTTTAGTGACAAGGGCCTCCACATTATAACTAGTATGGAGTTTGGCGCCTTTCTTTGTTAATTCTAGGAAATAGTCTTCTTTTTCCCTAGCCATGATGACCTCCTTCATTTTTTAGAACTCTTTATCATTCTGACATCTATGTACTTCAGCTTCGGGAGGTTTAGGAAGCTTAAATTCAGTCCATAAGGAATCACTATCAATGGCATGATTGCTAAAGTCGTCGTGAGTGTCTCGTTTGTTAGCTTCTCGTTCTTGTCTTTCCCCATACATGGTGGGAGATAGGGGTTGACCAAAGATTGGTAGATCATAAACTAGTATTTGTGATGAGGATGGTTTATTTTGAAAGAGATTTGCTTCAAAGAATGGATTGTCATTTGACAAAAGGGTGTTTCTTTTCCTTTGTCTATTTTGTTGTGAGAGTTTCTAGTTTGAACAAGCATTTGTAACCGACAGAACCAAGAGCTAAATGTGTTGCAAAAGTCAAGATCAAATTGTAGCTAGTAGTTCGTTTAACGTAGTGATTGAGAAAAGTTACTAAGATCTGGTCTGGTTTTAGGACTGATCTATCCTATGTAAGACATTATCTAAGCTAACTTAGATTTGATAAGATGTTGTTTGAACTAGCTTAAAGACGATCAACAAAATCATGCAACGCAACGACAGAGGTACACTATCAAGGTTGTTTATGCTCAGGAGGATGATAACTAGTTTTAGACTCGTTGTAGACTATTTTAGATAGGTTTGACTGTTCTGGTCTAGCAAAATCAAAGACTCGTATGATAGGAGTTCTAAGACCATACGACAGTATAACAACTTCAGGACAACAACAGTTCTATTTTGTATGAGTTGCTGCCTAGTATCGTACAACAAATGGGTAGGTCCCAAACGACAAAGAATTCAGTGCGGTTAGGTCTCATACAACACATGATTTAGCTTAAATGACAGACTGCTGGGTCTCGTATGACACAAGATTGAGATCAGATGACAATTTAAAAGACTCGTATGACACACGATATGGTGTAGGATGACAAATGATAAGGCTCGTATGACTATTAACAGGTCAGAGACAAAAAATCTGAGTTTTTCAGTAGCTGAGTCTGACAACTGAGTATGACCAATTCTGAGGTGGACTAATTTTTTTGACTGGGATAGACTTGTTTTGACATGGATAGAGTTTTATCACTGAGTTGTTGATTTGTTTTCTCTAGTTTTAGTATCTCAATTTCAATTTGAGGGATGAAAACACAAAAAACACGCAAGATCCATAATAACTCAATCACAACACACTAACCCTATGGAAGTTGTCTTAGAGAAGAAAACCTTTGCTTGCTGACTTAGGTACACACCCAATAGCTAATCAGAATATGGCTGCTGAGTCTCACGCAATGGATTCTCAACACCGTATTAGCGAACTCCAAACACTAATGGGGGCACGATATGGCAAGTGTCTTGGAAGAGTTACTATCTCTCTTGCACAAAGATTATCAACCTTTCAGAGGTGAATCAGGTAGCTTCTAATATTATAGTTCTTAGTTAGGGATTCCATTTGAAATTACCCCTTGAAGTCATGCAAGCAAGATTGAGGCCTATAGCCCGACAAGGTACCGAAATAAGTTGTAGTCATGTAAACATGATTGAGATCGTGAGGCCCTACAAAATGCTCGATATGAGAGAGCTCAGAGAGAAAACTCAAATAATCCCATCCTCTGAGACTTTAATCACCAGAGGCCTATTTATTATAGTGAGTTGGAATGCTCAGGTCCAGTTGTACTCACTTGGGTTGTTCTCACAGGGTGATTACTTTTTCCCATTGTGACAAGCCCGCTAAAGGTAAAAAAATCTCAAAACTTAGAAAAAAGCTTCGAGGGTCTAGATTTCTAGTTGTATGTAAAAGACAAGAGCATACTCTCCTACCTCTCAGATTTTTCTGAAAACACAAAAGACAAATTTGTTCATCAACCAAATAGAAAGTTAGGTGCCTAAGAAAAACAAATTTAAAGAATACACAATGTTTGGTTGATTCTCTTTAGGAAACCTGCAAAAACAACGCATCAATAGTCATATTGTTTTCATTCTTTGACAGGCATATGTTTGATTGATAAATTCTTTGGCAAGTGTCCTGCAAGAAACTGGTTAGGTTGTGAAAATACCAGGCAGACAAAAGACAATTCAAGGCTAGCGTTAGCGTAATCAAAATTTAATTCAAGAAAAACCCTGAAAAAGTGAAACTTGCTTTAATCCAACAAAAAACAGACTCGTGTGACAATTCTCATAGAATGAAATGAGAAAAGGGTTTTGTCATACGAGTTATAACTAAGCATAGGACGACAGAAGACAAAATCAAATATTCAGAATAGAGTGTCGTACGAAACCATTTTCTGATTCATACGACAAATAACAGGCTTCAATATAATGGTGTATGATGCAGTGAAACTACTCGTACGATATTTCATAGAGATTGTACAGAGGAAACCTATAGGATAAAAAAAAAATGATTTTAAGGCTGAAAAAGTAGTCTTCTGCCCCACAGTGGGCGCCAAAAATGTGTGTGTGAAAAGTGGACCTGTATCTATATTTGGAATGCATAACACTTCAATTAATTCATTACATGCATGGTTAGATAGATATAATCAGTGAATAATAAAACTATAACAAATCGACCCATTGCCTTCTAGTAGATGCGAGTTTAGATTGCTCTTAGATTGCTAAGCTATCTAGTGACTAGACAACACCTAAACGAAGGATTTAAGCTATATAAGCATGGATTTAAGCTAGATGAATGTAAGAGTTAATCTAACATGATTTAAGTAATAAATGAGATTAATGATCTAAATATGTATACAATAACTAATATGTGAATATCTAAATGCACAAATATTAATGAACCTAGAGCAAAACAACATGATAACAATATATTCTCCAAGATCTTTGAATGAGAGATGAGAGCTTGAATTTATAGAAAATTCAGAAAGAAACCAAAGGCTGAGATCAAATGATGATGATGATGATGAATAGTAAGAGGGGGGGTGAATTAGTATACCGAAAAATACTGACTCAAACCTTAAACAATTTAGCAGTTAACCGGTATAACAGATTTACTAACAAATGGGTTAAGACAAATACAAACCAAACAACAAATAAGGCATTAACCCACAAGAGCACAATCACCATAACACAAGAGGTTTTGATGTGGAAACCCAAATGGGAAAAACCATGGTGAGAAAAAACTCACAAGTAACTATCTGTAGAATAGAAACTAGACCAGTTAAGGTAAGACCAGTTAAGGTCATACAATGTTCTTCACCAGAATAGATCTTGTAGGAATCTAGATCTCTGTTAGGAGATAAGTCCTGTTAAAGACCACCTCTTGAGAGGATTTTAGATTCACAGTTGTGAACCACCTTGTTAGAGTATTTAGAAAGGCTTTGCTGGGCCTACCCAGTTAAGGGTTTCAGACTTGTCGAAGATATGAGTAATCAACAAGTAGATGGTCTAAATACTAGCACATTATGCTTGGTTAGATCCTTGATAGCACATTGTTAATGCACATTTAGAATTACTTCAGTCTTTAATATCTTCACACTTTGTTTCTTCACAAAGACCTAATCTTATCTTCTATGATTGCACATGCAAGAACCCTCATGCACTAAAACCCTCTCAACACCTAAAACCCTAGACATGATGTCCTTATAAAGGAATCTGATTTCATGTCGGTCCAATAAGATTACATTACAAGTTCCTAGGTTCAGTGCATCTAGACACATTTGGTTACATGACACAAAATCACTGCCAAAGTGTCAGTGGATGATAACTCATCACAGAAATACCGGCTGGTAACTTATCACATAGTAATACTAGTTCATTACCGATTACCAGTTCATACATTTTACCAATTACCGGTTTGTCATAATGAAGACTGGAAAAATGTTAACTACCACTTTGGGATCCTCGAACCACTTGAGGTCTTTGTACCACTTTGGGTCTTTAGTCAGTTTGTGACCGGTAAACACCTTCTGCAAAACACCGATAGTCTAAAGACTATACTACATAAAACCAGTTGGAACAATTGTCGATTGAGCATAACTCATACATAGGGAAGTGATCATAAAACAAGTGTGTGTCCATCAATGACAATCACAACATCATCAAAATGCCAATAGATGAGTGGTCAATATTTTCCAAGAGGAAGCACAATCCAGGTGAATTGATGTAATTGGATGCTTTTCTTAGTTTTAAAGGAAATTAAACTAAAATTAAGATAAAATTAGAAAAAACTGATTTATTCTCTATTTCATTCAATTTTAATATTTAATTGTTTTAATTGAATTTTTTTTGAGATTATCTATCAATTTTTTATTTGTTTTTCAAGATTATCTCCAATTGATTTCTTTTCTCAATTTTTAATTCTTTTTTGTCAATTAATTCCTTTTTTTATTTATTTCCTATTTTTGAAGATTTGTGCTCATAATTTCTAATTCCTCTTTCTTGATTTGTTTCTTTTTTTGAAGACTTATGGCAAATTGAATTATTTAATTAAATATGCTAGGATATTTAATAAAATAAATAAGATAATTGTTTAAAATGATTTACTTGGAATGATTTAATTAATTAAAAAAATATTTAATTAATAGTGAGTGATTAATTTGCCATGTGACATTGATGATTTTAGAAATTAATTGTGTGCTCAAGATTGATTTAATTGCCTTTGGTTAGGACCTTGGTGATGTTGTCAAGATTAGGGGCCCATGATTTCGATGACCATTTTTAGGGTATTGCAACACCTTGTCTTCTGCATCCTACAATAAACTCATGTGACTTCCTTGTTTGAGAAGCAAACCTTTAAACCGACACATGTGATCTGGTGATGGCATTTTCAATGTCAGCCATTGCTTCTCATGATGACTGCATCTTCATCTGGAGGGATTCTTGTTTTTCTACAACTTCACATCATACCTGTGATCTATTCATTCTTCTCATCTTGTGTTGATGTGATTTAGGTAACATTTTGCCTTTTCATCGTAAACAATAGCCCAAACACCTTGGCCATCTGGCTTGTACACTGGTCATGAGCATTGTCGGCTGACAACCACTCATTTGGTTGATCTGACTTCTCTATGTCAGCACATCACTTACCAGTTGACATCCTTTCCTTACTGGTGATATATTGTATCAGTATCGATAACCTTACCATCTCATCCACACAAGTCAGGAACTAACTTGTGTACTAGTGACTCCAGTGATCATCTTCCTTGTCTTACTGGTGTTCTGCAACACAAGGTGATATCCAAGATATCTTATTATATACTCCTTCATGACAGTGTTTCACATACATCTCTCATAACGGTAGTCATCCCATACCAGTCGACATCAATGACAACACAATGCCAACAAAGCCTAAGCAAGAAAGGACATCGATTTATGAAAAATGCGCTCCATAAAGGAAATGGTGAAAGATTAAAGATGAGAGGTAGGATAGTTGTGAAAGTGAACCATGTTGCTTCCCCAAGATATTTAAAATTGAAAAATCACTACCTCTAATTACAAGGAGCCCCCAATTAAGTTAACTACTTGTGTTATAGGGTGACGAGCAACATGAGGGTGAGGGGAGTGCTAAGGCACTACCTTTTCACAAAGAAAGAGAGAAAGATATGTTGAATGATGTATACGAGAACTATCATATTGTTCTTGAACAAATTATTTAAATGGTTTACATTTTTAGAGAGAATGAGAACCACCATAATGAAAAAGACAATATCCACTTCATTCTCTATGCTTACTACTAAATTTAACAAAGGGAAAAACAACACTCTTGTCATGCTTCAATTTCTAAGAATTGCTAATTGTTCTGGATCATCAATAGGTTGATAACTCAATGATGAACGGATAGTACCAAACTGGTACTAAGAGGGGGGTGAATCAGTACAGACAAAAACACACTCTTAAACCGGTTTGTCAACAGACACTGTGCATTGATAGACAAACAATAACACCAGTCCTAAAATAGAGTACAACTGGCAAAACCCAGAATGACTGAGACAAGCATTAACCAGTTGACACTTATCTTCTCATATAATCTAACACTTCATTTCCATTTCACCCTAATGCATGAACAGGTAATCTACCATCAAAGATATACATATGAGCAACTAGATCAACAGGATTCACCACTTGACAGAAAACAACAAAGCATCACATGAAGAAGACATCACACATGACACACTCATTTTTCACATGGAAACCCAACTGGGAAAAACCACGGTGGGGATGAATACCCACAAGCTTGTTTTTGAACTCTTTAGAAGTCTGCTCTATTAGGAGCTTTGTCTAGTTAAAGACTGATATAATAGGTTCTGTTAGGAACCGATCCTGTTAGGGATCACCCACTTAAGGGTTGAACTCTATTAAAGGTTACCTTGTTAGAGGATTTCAAGAACTCAATGGTTTTGAGTCACCCTGTTAAAAGATTTACAGCAAGCCGATTAAAGCTACCTTATTAAGGGATTTCTCAACTGTTGAAGTGGTTAGAGATCAAAAGGTATTACAATGATCTGATAAGAACACTCAATGCCAATGCAGATCCGCTTATGCTCCTCTTCACCTTCTGCACTTACACTCTTTAGGTATCACTTCTCTCCTTTGGTCTGGCAAGAATCACGTATCTCTTTTCTTGGATACACACACACAACTTTTGCCAAGAACCTTAGAAAGAAACACAACATCGACCTTATAGGAAAATAGATAGGTCGATAGCATAAACCCTAAACCCAAAACCTATTAGGTTAAGGAATTCAAACGGTTCAATCCTGACCATTGAGCATACTACATTAAATGCAACAGTTCTTGATCCAATCTCAAGACTTTCTCCATCATCCATTTTCCACCGATTTCATGGCGACTGATAACCCATCACACATTATCACCGTTTACAGACTTCGCACATTCTTGAGGTAGATAGGAACATTCTCCTTCATGCAAGATCCTTCATGTGCACAAGGTTGACGTGGCTACATGATCTGTTCTTCATTACAATGCTAACTCATCACACAAAGTCACTGGTTGAGCCACACAGGCTTGAAGCACTTCAACTAGAAACCCTGAAGTTGAGACTACCAACCAATAGTCATACAACGCTTCCATGTGTCAGTTCCCATAACCATATGCTGGTTCACCTTGAACAAACACACCGCTTCACTTTGGCACAAATGTCGGTTCACAGTGTTATACCAATTCTCACATATGTCGGTTCTCACCTCTTCAGCATATTGACATCAATGACAACATACAATGTCATTATGTCCTCATACCAGTTCACATAATGCCAACAATCTCCCCCTTTGGCACTGATGGCAATATACAAAGATATCTCTCTGCTTCACATCTTGTCCCCAAACTTCTACAGATATCTTCTCCGCTTCACATCTTCTCCCCCTTTGACAACAATGCCAAAGTGGAGGCACAAGCTTCCCTGATCCATTAGGCTGCTCCCCCTGAGGAGTAGCATCCTTCAACACATTAATCCTGAAGAAAAATTTGACTATGCAATACTTGACTGATGTGGAGCATATACCTTTAGTTTACCTCCTGAAGGGGAAACACCCCTAATTCACCTCTTAAGTACATAAATGTAGCCTTTGGGAGAGGCTTGGTGAATATGTCTGCTAACTGCTCCTTCCTAGAAACATGTTCGAGTGCAATCTCTTTGTTCTGAACCTTTTCCCTCAAGAAATGATACTTAAGCTCAAAGTGCTTGGTTCTAGAATGTAAAACTGGATTCTTGGAGATGTTAATTGCACTAGTATTGTCACAAATTATACTTACCAGTTTAGATACAGGAACTTTGAAGCCATTTAATACATGCTTCATCCAAATTGTCTAAGTGCAGTTCATGAAAGCTGCAACATACTCTACTTCCACTGTAGACTGAGAGATACAACTCCGCTTCTTACTCATCCATGAGACCAGTCTACCACTGAGAAAGAATGCACCACCGGTTGTGCTTTTCCGGTCATCTATATTGCCTACCCAATCAACATCTATGTATACTTTCAAGTTGAAATCCTTGCTATATGGATACCACAATCCATAGTCAATAGTTCCCTTAAGATACCTAAGAATGCGCTTGACTGCAACCAAGTGGTATTCTCTTGGGCTTTTCTGGAATCGTGCAGTAGTGCCAACTGCATGTGCAATATCCGATCTGCTTTGGACTACATAATGCAACTTACCATTCATTGATCGGTATTCTTTCTCATCAACCAATGTTGAGTCATCCGCTTTGGATAGTTTACAATCAGTCACCATCAGTGTACCAACTGGTTTGCTATCTTCCATGCCAAAGGTCTTCAACACCTCTTTGACATACTTGGACTGAGTGATAAAGATTCCATCTTTCATTTGCTAGATTTACAGTCCAATGAAGAATTTAATCTCCCCTATGATTGATATTTCAAACTCTTTCATCATCTCATCTACAAACTCATGACTCATCTTGTCATCTCCACCAAAGATAATGTCATCAACAAATACCTCATTGATCAAGATCTGATCTTCTTCAGACTTCAAGTAGATATTGCTATCTTCACTTGTTCTCTCAAATCCAATCTTCACAAGATGGGAATGCAGACATTCATACCATGCTCTAGGTACCTGCTTTAGACCATATAAGACTTTATGTAGCCTACATACCATGTCACTATCTTTAGATAGGGATAACCATTCTAGTTGCTCAATATACACCTCCTGTTCAAGTACACCATTTAGGAATTTATATTTTACATCCATTTGATATACTTTGAAACCTTTAAAAGCTGCATATGCAAGAAGCATACGAACTCCTTCCAATCTGGCTACAAGAGAAAAGGTTTCTCCATAGTCTTCTCATTTTTCTTGAGCATATCATTTGCACACCAATCTGGCTTTGTTCCTAATCACTGTGCCATCCTCATTCAACTTATTTCTAAAAACCCATTTGGTACCAATGACATTTTTATGCCCCGGTCTGGGTACCAGAGAACATGTACCATTTTTCTTTATCTGGTCAAGTTCCTCTTCCATTGCCTTGATCCAGTCTTCATCTTTATGTGCCTCTTTGAATGATTTAGGCTCAAATTCAGAGATCATACATGAGTTTGCTCTGACCTTTCTTCTTGTAAGGATTCCTGCATCCTTATCTCCTATGATCTTCTTAGGATCATGATTCAGCTTGACATACCGAGGAATGGTCTTGATGGATTCATCTTACTTTTCTTCTTCATCCTCATCTCCATTAGTATCAGCATCTACATCTACCAGTTTAGGAACACTGTTACTAGTACTTGGTCGCCTGACAACTAGTTCCCAGAAGGTTACAACTGGTTCATTTACCGCTTTCTCACTACTAGTTTCCTCAGTTTTCTAAGAGGTTTCATCAACTCTTACATTGATGCTTTCCATAATTCTCTAAGTCCTATTGTTGAAACACTTGAGAGCTTTGCTCCTGGTGGAATATCCTAGCAATATTCCCTCATCACATTTCACATCAAATTCGCTCTAGTGTTCACTCCTCTTGATGTAACATTTGCTACCAAACACTCTAAAGTAGCTAGCCACAGGTGTCTTATCAGTCCAATACTTATAACGAGTTTTATCCTTACCTTTCTTGATGAGTACTCGGTTCATTGTATAGACTATAGTAATCACCGCTTATCTCCAAATGGTGTGAGCTACCTTTCCTTGAATCAACATGGTTCTAGTTGCTTCAACCATAGTCTGGTTATTCCTCTTTGCTAGACCATTCTGCTGCAGATTCCAAGGGGTAGACAATTGCCTCTTGATGCCATGTTCTTCAAAGTACTTGTTGAATTCACCGAAAGTTAATTCCCCTCCTTGATCAGTTCTCAGGCACTTGATCCTTTTACCTCTTTCCTTCTCCATTAATGCTATGAAAACTTTGAACTTTACAAAAGCTTAAGACTTATATTTCAAGAATGTGACCCACATCATTCTTGAGTAGTCATTAGTGAGAATCATGAAGTACCTAGCACCCTGTACACTCCTATTTTTCATAGGACCACACAAATCAGTATGCACAAGATCAAGCAAATTGTCAGTAGTGAAAGATTTACCTTTAAAGGTTGAGGAAGACATTTTCCCCAATTGACACTCTTTGCACAAGATGTTATTCGGTTTGCTTAGCACCGACAACCCTCTAACTTCCTTGATCTTACTAGCCTTCACAATGTTATCAAATTTTACATGGAAGAGTCTCCTATGCCATATCCAGCTATCATCAAATTTAGCCATAAGACATGTACTTATATTTGCATTTAGCTGAAATAAGTTACCTTTGGTCTGCATGCCGGTGGCCACCAATTCACCATTCTTTCCTTTGATTCTGCACACTCCATTCTTGAATTCTAGAGTGAGGCCACTATCATTCAACTGGGAAACACTTAGAATGTTGTGTCTGAGACCATCAACCCAGTACACATTGTCAGTACTACTCTTTCCATTCAGAGAGATGGACCCTCTTCCTTTGACCAGGCATGGTGCATCATTACCAAAGCAAACCACACTACAATCATTCTCTTCCAAGGATAGAAACTTGATTCGGTCACCAGTCATATGGTGAGAACAACCACTGTCAATGATCCACTCATTGAAATTATCAAACCAGGAGACAAGAGCCTTCTTGTCTGACAATTCTTCCTTGACAACAACAAACACAATATCTTTATTTTCTTCATCCTCTTATTCCTCATCTATGACACCTTCCTCAATCGCCACAAAATAGTTTCTCCAGTTTCCTCCTTTGAATTTCTTGAATCTTTCTGGTTTGTCCTTGTTGTCACAATTAGGATAGTTTACAGCAATATGTCCTATCTGGTTACAAGAAAAGCATTTCAAAGGTAGCTTACCTCTGTATTTTCCATTTCCTTTACGAAGTTTCCTGGCAAGGAGAGCTTCAAATGCCATCAAAATCTCCTCATCATCCATTTCTCTCCTCTGTCTTGGTTCACCACTAGTGCTAGCTTCTTTTCCTTTTCTAGATGGTACAATAGAAGCTTTAAAAGCTGATTAAGTCTTTTGAACACTACCATCAAAACTATTTAGCTCATAGGCTATCAACTTTGGTATGATGGAGTCTAGGGATACCTTACTCTTGTCTATTGATCTTAGCTCCTGAATAGTAGCAACCCTTATTGCATAAAATGACAATAAGGATCTCAGGACTTTGCTTACCATAGTGGAATATTCCATTTTACCACCTGCACTCTTGATATCTCCAACATCGGTTATGATTCTTATTCTATATTGTCGAATGGTCTCACCTTCAACCATCTGCATATCTTCAAACTTCCCTCTAAGGCTTTCTTCCTTATCTTGTTTTACATGCTCATCACCTCCATAGATATTTTCAAGAGTATTCCATACCTCTTTGGGATTTACCTTATCTTGGACATCAATAAACTCAATGTCAGATAAACTACTAATTAGGCCTTCCATGACTTGCCCATTCTCTTGCATCTCTCTCTTTTGGTCATCGATGAGAGTACCGATAGGGGCAACATAGACATTCTCAACATAGCTCCAGTGTTGAGCACCCATGCATCTGATGTATATCTTCATTCTGTCTTTCCATATACTGAAATTTTCTTTGTTAAACTTTGGACCTTCCCTCTTCATCATTAGACTAGGATCTTTACCTCAAGTGGTTAATCTTATAACACAGAGGACCTAGAGGACGCTCTGATACCAATTGATAACTTAATGATGAACGGATAGTACCAAATCGGTACTGAGAGGGGGGCTGAATCAGTATAGACAAAAACACAGTCTTAAACCGGTTTGTCAACAAACATTGTGCATTGATAGACAAACAGTAACACCGGTCCTAAAACAGAGTACAACTGGAAAAACCCAGAATGACTGAGATGAGCATAAAATGGTTGACACTTATCTTCTCATATAATCTAACACTTCATTTCTATTTCACCCTAATGCATGAACAAGTAATCTAGCATCAAAGATATACATATGAGCAACTAGATATATATGATTCACCACTTGATAGAAAACAATAAAGCATCACATGAAGAAGACATCACACATGACCCACTCATTTTTCACGTGGAAATCCAACTGGGAAAAACCACAGTGGGGATGAATACCCACAAGCTTGTTTTTGAACTCTTTAGAAGTTCGCTCTGTTAGGAGCCTTGTTTGGTTAAAGAATGATACAATAGGTTTTGTTAGGAACCGATCTTGTTAGGGATCACCTGGTTAAGGGATGGCTAGAATAACTAGTTAAGGGTTAAACCCTGTTAAAGGTTACCTTGTTAGAGGATTTCAAGAACTCAATGGTATTGAATCACCCTATTAAAGGATTTACAGCAAGTTGGGTAAAGCTACCCTATTAAGGGATTTCTCAACTGTTGAAGTGGTTAGAGATCAACAGGTATTACAATGATCTGATAACAACACTCAATGCCAATGCAGATCCGCTTAAGCTCCTCTTCACCTTATGCACTTACACTCTGCAGGTATCACTTCTCTCCTCTAGTCTAGCAAGAATCACGTATCTCTTCTCTTGGATACACACACATAAATTTTGCCAACAACCTCAAAAAGAAACACAACATTGACCTTATAGGAAAATAGATAAGTCGAGAGCATAAAACCTAAACCCAAAACCTATTGGGTTAAGGAATTCAAATAGTTCAATCCTGATCATTCAGTATACTGCATTAAATGCAATAGTTCTTGACCCAATCTCAAGACTTTCTACATCGTCTATTTTCCATCGATTTTATGGCGGCTGATAACCCATCACATGTTATCACCATTTACCGACTTTGCACATTCCCGAGGTAGATAGGAACAATCTCCTTCATGCAAGATCCTTCATGCGCACAAGGCTGACATGGCTACATGATTTGTTCTTCATTACAATGCTAACTCATCACACAAAGTCACCGATTGAGCCACACAGGCTTGAAGCACTTCAACTAGAAACCCTGAAGTTGAGACTACCAACCAGTAGTCATACAACACTTCCATGTGCCAGTTCCCATAACCATATGCCGGTTCACCTTGAGCAAACACACCGCTTCACTTTGGCACAAATTTTGGTTCAGAGTGTTATACTAGTTCTCACATATGTCAGTTCTCACCTCTTCAGCATATTGACATCAATGACAACATATAGTGTCATTATGTCCTCATACCGGTTCACATAATGCCAACAATCTTCCCCTTTGGCATTGATGGCAATATACAAAGATATCTCTTCGCTTCACATCTTGTCCCCCAATTTCTGTAGATATCTTCTCCGCTTCACATCTTCTCCCCCTTTGACAACAATTCCAAAGTGGAGGCACAAGCTTCCCTGATCCATTAGGTTGCTCCCCCTAAGGAGTAGCATCCTTCAACACATCAATCCTGAAGAAATATTAGACTATGCAATGTCTGACTGATGTGGAGCATATACGTTTAGTTTACCTCCTGAAGGGGAAACACCCCTAATTCACCTCTTAAGTACATAAATGTAGCCTTTGGGAGAGGCTTGGTGAATATGTCTGCTAACTGCTCCTTACTAGAAACATGTTCGAGTGCAATCTCTTTGTTCTGAACCTTTTCCCTCAAGAAATGATGCTTAAGCTCAAAGTGCTTGCTTCTAGAATGTAAAACCAGATTCTTGGAGATGTTAATTGCACTAGTATTGTCACAAAATATACTTGTCAGTTTAGATACAGGAACTTTGAAGCCATTTGATACATGCTTCATCCAAATTGTCTAAGTGCAGTTCATGAAAGCTGCAACATACTCGACTTCCACTGTAGACTGAGAGATACAACTCCGCTTCTTACTCATCCATGAGACCAGTCTACCACTAAGAAAGAATGCACCACCGGTTGTGCTTTTCTAGTCATCTATATTGCCTACCCAATCAGCATCTATGTATACTTTCAAGTTGAAATCCTTGCTATATGGATACCACAATCCATAGTCAATAGTTCCCTTAAGATACCTAAGAATGCGCTTGACTACAACCAAGTGGGATTCTCTTGGGATTTTTTGGAATCTTGCAGTAGTGCCAATTGCATGTGCAATATCTGATCTGCTATGCACTACATAATGCAACTTACCATTCATTGATCGGTATTCTTTCTCATCAACCAATGTTGAGTCATCCGCTTTGGATAGTTTACAATCGGTCACCATCAGTGTACCAACCGGTTTGCTATCTTCCATGCCAAAGGTCTTCAACACCTCTTTGACATACTTGGACTAAGTGATAAAGATTCCATCTTTCATTTGTTGGATCTGCATTCCAATGAAGAATTTAATCTCCTCTATGAGTGACATTTCAAGCTCTTTCTTCATCTCATCTGCAAACTCATGACTCATCTTGTCATCTCCACCAAAGATAATGTCATCAACAAATACCTCACAAATTAGGATCTGATCTTCTTCAGACTTCAAGTAGATATTGCTATCTTCACTTGTTCTCTCAAAACAAATCTTCACAAGATGGGAATACAGACATTCATACCATGCTCTAGGTGTCTGCTTTAGACCATATAAGGCTTTATGTAGCCTACATACCATGTCACTATCTTAAGATAGGGAAAACCCATTTGGTTGCTCAATATACACCTCCTCTTCAAGTACACCATTTGGGAATGTAGATTTTACATCCATTTGATATACTTTGAAACCTTTAAAAGTTGCATATGCAAGAAGCATATGAACTCCTTCCAATCTGGCTACAGGAGCAAAGGTTTCTCCATAGTCTTCTCCTTCTTCTTGGGTATATCCTTTGCACACTAGTTTGGCTTTGTTCTTAATTACTATGCCATCCTCATTCAACTTATTTTTGAAAACCCATTTGGTACCAATGACATTTTTATGCTCCGATTTGGGTACCAAAGACCATGTACCATTTTTCTCTATCTAGTCAAGTTCCTCTTCCATTGCCTTGATCCAGTCTTCATCTTTATGTGCTTCTTTGAATGATTTAGGCTCAAATTCAAAGATCATAGATGAGTTTTCTCTGACCTTTCTTCTTGTAAGGATTTCTGCATCCTTATCTTCTATGATCTGCTTAGGATCATGATTCAGGTTGACATACCGAGGAATGGTCTTGATGGATTCATCTTGCTTTTCTTCTTCATCCTCATCTCCATCAGTATCAGCATCTACATTGACCAGTGTAGGAACATTGTTACTGGTACTTGGTTTCCTGACAACTGGTTCCTAGAAGGTTACAACCAGTTCATTTACCGCTTGCTCACTGTCAGTTTCCTCAATTTTCTCAGAGGTTTCATCAACTCTTACATTGATGCTTTCCATAATTCTCTGAGTCATATTGTTGAAACAATTGAGAGCTTTGCTCTTGGTGGAATATCCTAGGAATATTCCCTCATCACATTTCACATTAAATTTGCTTTGGTGTTCACTCCTCTTGATGTAACATTTGCTACCAAACACTCTAAAGTAGCTAACCATAGGTGTCTTACTGGTCCAATTCTCATAAGGAGTTTTATCCTTACCTTTCTTGATGAGTACCCAGTTCATTGTATAGATGACAGTGCTCACTGCTTCTCTCCAAAAGGTGTGAGCTACCTTTCCTTGAATCAACATGGTTCTAGCTACTTCAACCATAGTCCGATTATTCCTCTCTGGTAGACCATTCTGTTGTGGAGTCCGAGGGGCAGACAATTGCCTCTTGATGCCATGTTCTTCAAAGTACTTGTTGAATTCACCGAAAGTGAATTCCCCTACTTGATCAGTTCTCAGGAACTTGCTCCTTTTACTACTTTCCTTCTCCATTAATGCTGTGAAAGCTTTGAACTTTACAAAAGCTTCAGACTTATTTTCGAAGAATATGACCCACATCATTCTTGAGCAGTCATCAATGAGAATCATGAAGTACCTATCACCCTGCACACTCCTATTTTTCATAGGACCACACAAATCAGTATGCACAAGATAAAGCAAATTATGAGCAGTGAAAGATTTACCTTTAAAAGTTGAGGAAGACATTTTCCCCAATTGACACTCTCTGCACAAGGTGTTATCCAGTTTTCTTAGCACTGATAACCCTCTAACTGCCTTGATCTTACTAGCCTTCACAATGTTATCAAAGTTTACATGGCAGAGTCTCCTATGCCATATCAAGCTATCATCAAATTTAGCCATAAGACATGTACTTATATTTGCATTTAGCTGAAATAGGTTACCTTTGATCTACATGTCGATGGCCACCAATTCACCATTTTTTCCTTTGATTCTACACACTCCATTCTTGAATTCTAGAGTGAGGCCACTATCATTCGGCTGGGCAACACTTAGAAGGTTGTGTCTGAGACCATCAACCCAGTACACATTGTCAGCAGTACTCTTTCCATTCAGAGAGATGGACCCTCTGCCTTTGACCAGGCATGGTGCATCATTACCAAAGTGAACCACACCACCATCATACTCTTCCAAGGATAGAAACTTGCTCCGGTCACTAGTCATATGGTGAGAGCAGCCACTACCAATGATCCACTAATTGGAATTATCAAACCAGGAGACAAGAGCCTTCTTATTTGACATATCTTCCTTGACAGCAACAAACACAATATCTTCATTTTCTTCATCCTCTGATTCCTCATCTGTGACACCTTCATCAACTGCCACAAAATAGTTTCTCTGGTTTCCTCCTTTGAATTTCTTGAATCTTTCCGGTTTGTCCTTGTTGTTGCCATTAGGATAGTTTACAGTAATATGTCCCATCCAATTACAAGAAAAGTATTTCAAAGGTAGCTTACTTCTCTATTTGTTGGTTCCTTTAGGAAGTTTCTTGGCAAGGAGAGCTTCAAATGCCATCAGAATCTCCTCATCATCCATTTCTCTGCACTATCTTGGTTCACCACTAGTGCTAGCTTCTTTTCCTTTTCTAGATGGTACAATAGAAGCTTTAAAAGCTGATTTAGTCTTTTGAACACTACCATCAAAACTATTTAGCTCATAGGCTATCAACTTTGCAATGATGGAGTCTAGGTATACCTTAGTCTTGTCTATTGATCTTAGCTCCTGAATAGCAGCAACCCTTATTGCATAGACCGACAATAGGGATCTCAGGACTTTGCTTACCATAGTGGAATCTTCTATTTTACCACCTGCACTCTTGATATCTCCAACATCGATTTTGATTCTTATTCCATACTGTTGAATGGTCTCACCTTCAACCATCCACATATCTTCAAACTTCCCTCTAAGGCTTTCTTCCTTAGCTTGTTTTACATGCTCATCACCACCATGGATATTTTCAAGAGTATCCCATACATGTTTTGGATTTACCTTATCTTGGACATCAATAAACTCAATGTCAGATAAACTACTAATTAGGGCTTCCATAACTTGCCCATTCTCCTGCATCTCTCTCTTTTGGTAATCAGTGAGAGTACCAATAGGGGCAACATAGACATTCTCAACATAGCTCCAGTGTTGAGCACCCATGCTTCTAATATATATCTTCATTTTGTCTTTCCATATATTGAAATTTTCTATGTTAAACTTTGGACCTTCCCTCTTCATTATTAGACTGGGATCTTTACCACAAGCAGTTAAGCTTATAACATACAGGACTTGGAGGATGCTCCAATACCAATTGATATCTCAGTGATGAATGGATAGTACCAAACCAATACTGAGAGGGGGGGGGGGTGAATCAGTATAGACAAAAACACACTCTTAAACTGGTTTATCAGCAGACACTGTGCATTGACAGACAAACAGTAACACCGGTCCTAAAACAGAGTACAACTGGCAAAACCCAGAATGACTGAGACAAGGATAAACCGGTTCACACTTATCTTCTCATATAATCTAACACTTCATTTCCATTTCACCCTAATGCATGAATATGTAATCTACCATCAAAGATATATATGAGCAACTAGATCAACATGATTCACCACTTGACAGAAAACAACAAAGCATCACATGAAGAAGACATCACACATGACACACTCATTTTCACGTGGAAACCCAACTGGGAAAAACCACGGTGGGGATGAATACCCACAAGCTTGTTTTTGAACTCTTTAGAAGTCTACTATGTTAGGAGCCTTGTCTGGTTAAAGACTGGTACAATAGGTTCTGTTAGGAATCGATCCTGTTAGGGATCACCCGGTTAAGGGATGGCTAGAATACCCAGTTAAGGGTTAAACCCTGTTAAAGGTTACCTTGTTAGAGGATTTCAAGAACTCAATGGTTTTGAATCACCCTATTAAAGGATTTATAGCAAGCCGGTTAAAGCTACCCTGTTAAGGGATTTCTCATTTGTTGAAGTGATTAGAGATCAACAGGTATTACAATGATCTGATAACAACACTCAATGCCAATGCAAATCCTCTTAAGCTCCTCTTCACCTTCTGTACTTACACTCTGTAGGTATCACTTCTCTCCTCTGGTTTGGCAAGAATCATGTATCTCTTCTCTTGGATACACACACACAACTTTTGCCAACAACCTCAGTAAGAAACAAAACATCGACCTTATAGGAAAATAGATAGGTCAATAGCATAAACCCTAAACCCAAAACCTGTTAGGTTAAGGAATTCAAACAGTTCAATCTTGACCATTGAGCATACTGCATTAAATGCAGCAGTTCTTGATCCAATCTCAAGACTTTCTCCATCGTCCATTTTCCACCGATTTCATGGTGGCTGATAACCCATCACATGATATCACCGTTTACAGACTTCGCACATTCCCGAGGTAGATAGGAACAATCTCCTTCATGCAAGATCCTTCACGTGCAAAAGGCTAACATGGCTACATGATCTGTTCTTCGTTACAATTCTAACTCATCACACAACGTCACTGGTTGAGCCACATAGGCTTGAAGCACTTCAACCAGAAACCCTGAAGTTGAGACTACCAACTGGTAGTCATACAACGCTTCCATGTGCTGGTTCCCATAACCATATGCCGGTTCACCTTCAAAAAACACACCACTTCACTTTGGCACAAATGTCAGTTTACAGTATTATACCAGTTCTCACATATGCCAGTTCTAACCTCTTCAGCATATTGACATCAATGACAACATACAATGTCATTATGTCCTCATACCGGTTCGCATAATGCCAACATAGGTGTATATTTAGACTTTTTGAGATTTAGGACAAGAAGAAGATGGATTGTCTTCATTGATTTTTATAGTTCCATTATCAACTAATT
This sequence comes from Cryptomeria japonica, assembly GCF_030272615.1. Classification (NCBI taxonomy): domain Eukaryota; kingdom Viridiplantae; phylum Streptophyta; class Pinopsida; order Cupressales; family Cupressaceae; genus Cryptomeria; species Cryptomeria japonica. Next base: position 653,390,597 of record NC_081414.1, on the reverse strand, counting down.
TTTGTATACCATCTTGAAAATCTAGAAAATCATTAGCATCATGATTATGGGTTTGATGAAATGAACAAAAAAGAGTCTTTGAAGAAGAAGTCATTTTAGCCTCTTGACGCATCCTTTGTCTGGCAAGATCATCCTTAATGCCTTGAATCCTAAGGACATCATCATTGGGAGAATTATGATCATGTCCTAGGAGTTCTATACTAATTTATCTAGGAGGGTTTATAGGGACTCTAATTCCTTGGTCAAATTTCCCAAGTCCTCATCCTTTAAAACCTTGTTTCAATATTTTGTTAAAGCCACTCTATAAGAATTTTTTAATTGAGAATTGGGAGGAACATTGTTACAAATATCTTTGAATCTTATAGTGTAAGGATGTTATAATACATGAAAGTACTAGTAGATCAAGAAGGAATGTCTTGTCGAAGAGGATTTTCCTTTCTTTCATCATGCATATCCTTTTAGGTTGATTGAGAGGGAAGATCCTTATCATCTAAGCCCTCATATTTACTTAACGTTATATGGGGAGAGAGATAATGAATGAAATACATAACATCATCCTCTCTACAAATATTTTGATGATTAAGTAATTCTCTAAGAGAATAAGGGGGATCTAGAGAGATGGAAACACCCATGTCTTTATTTTTCCTCTCTTGCGCTAGGGTTCTTGGCATTGCATTGTCATTGATGTCAATAGGTACTATAGAATGTCAATTGGTAAGTATAGCATGTCACCAATATGGATGTTTATCGGTATGCAAGGTGAATGTAGGATGCAAGAAGGAGATGTTACCGACATGGATGTTCACCAGTAAGTAAACATGACTGTCGATAAGAAAGAAAAAGACAACAGAGAAAAGAGTAATCTATCGGTAGGCGCAATTATCAAGATGTGCATTAATGACATGTTTTACTCAAGGATAATACTGGTATGAAGGTAGGTGTAATATCATCGGTAAATAGACTTAGTGGATGAATTGGTGTGTTTTATGACAAGTCGGGTTGACCCATCAAAAGAACAAAGGAAAAATGACATGAAGGATAACCGATAAGGTGACATGTACAGGAAGGGTTAGTGAACCGGTGAGCAAGCACCGGTAATATGTCTTGGTTGGTGAATGAATCTAAATTGACTCAGTGGATTGAACGGAGGTGGGTGTCGACAAGGATGACATGTGGCTGCCATGTGGAAAGAATCCAAAGGTTGGTGAAGTGTCCATTGACATGGTAGGTGATGAGAAGGTTGACTATAAATAAGGAACTCGTAAATCACAAGGCAATGATAGAAGAAGTGCAGCTCGAGGAAAATCAAGATGCAGAAGATTTTTGGTGATGTAAGTAAAGTAGGATAACCTGATCTTTGTGCTTATTGGTTGAAGGAAACAACTAAGTTATTAATGGTGATTGATAGAGCAAGACCGATAAAACAAGTTGCAGGTTGCCAAATATAGAAAGTGTGTGCAAATGTCATCAGAAATGGTGGTGATGTTTGATATACTATAGATCATCAATTGAGGAGGTCAGATCCAATCAGATTTGATACAGATTGAGTTGGTGGAGAAAATCCCTAGAGTGCCACCATTTGAACTTTGGTCTTGGCGGGAAAGCCAAGTAAAAATATGTAAACCAAAGATGAAAGATTCTGATGCTAAATGCTAGAAAAAAAAAGAGTAACTAAGACAATAGAGAGTGATCATAGAGAAGATAAAAGCATATGTGTTGGAGTTGACTGATTCAAAAGTTGAGTGGGTAAGAGAGTTTATCAGAGGTTTTACCAGCAAGGGAGATTGAGGAACAAAGTTTTCGAAGGTGAAGGAGAAAAGAGAGTGTACCGGTGGAGGTTATGCAAGATAAAATCAAGTAAGAAAGGGTATAAACAGCAAATAGTGAACCGACAGTGAACTAAGCAAAGGAGAACGAGTAGAGAAGAGTTAAATGGGTGAAGTATTTTGATTGCAAGCATTACAAAACTCATTTGTAACAAGTTTATTACTATTATTTCGACATATGTTATTATAATCACTGAGTTGGACCTTAGCGCAGGGGTTGGTGCTCCTTGGGTTTGTGCCCTAAATCAAGGGTTGCTTCTCCTTAGGTTGGTGCCCTAAAATCAGGGATTGGTGATCCTTGGGTTGGTGCCCTAAACATTCTAACCATGTTTATTGTGAGGCTGGATTGGAGCAATAGACTCTAGCAACATTTCTCGTCGAGGTTTTTCCCATATTGGGTGTTCCTCGTATATCCGATGTTATGTGTTGTGTGTCTTTGTGTGTTTGCATTTGATCAGTGGCATACCCTCCTTGTGTTTGATTTTCTAACCAGTACCAAGAGTTAGTTAAAAAAGGGTTTAGAATATTGGGAACCACTGATTCACCCCCCTCTCAGTGGTACATTGTGTTCAACAATTAGTATCATAGCCTAGGTTCCTAGTCAGATAAGATTTCTCTAGCTTGGATAGATTCTGGTTTTGGAACACAATGACAAGAAATGAGTCCTCCTCCTCTTCTAAAGACCCTATGTTTCATGGAACCAACTATGCATTTTGGTGCAGAAGAATGGAAACATATATGCCCTCTCTAGGATTTTATGTTTGGATGTTTGTAAAGAATGGGTATATTGTCCCTAGTATTCCTCCCATAGACCTAGATGCAAAGGAGTATGAGAATAATGCAAAGGCTAAACATGCTATTCTCAGTGGGATTTTAGATAATGAGTTTGTTAAGGTTATGCACTGGTCATCCGCCAGAGAGACTTGGGATAAATTGCAGAGATTATTTAAAGGAGATGCCAAAGTCAAAGAAGCCAAGATGCAGTCACTAAGAGGTCAGCTTGAAGGCTTGAAGATGAAAGATGAAGAAAATATTGCAGATTATCTTCATAGGGTAGATGAAACTGTGAACACCATTAGGGGACTTGGAGAAGAAGTTGTTGATAAAGTTATTGTCAAAAAGGTACTTAGATCACTCACATCTAAGTATGACACTAAGGTCTCTTCTATAGAGGAAGCCAAGGATCTAAAAACCTTCATAATGGATGAGTTATTTGGCTCCCTAACTACTTATGATATGAGGACAACCGGAGAAGGATCTTCAAGGAAAGAGGTTACCTTCAATTCCATCAAAAGGGTCAAGGAAGAGGTTTCCCATAAAGGATCCAATGAAGACTCGGATGCAGAGGTAGAAAACTTTGTTAGAAAGCTCAAGAGAGGATCTGGTAAGTATAAAGGAAACTTGCCACTCAAATGCTTCAATTGTGGTAAAATTGGACACTTTGCTGCAAAATGTCCCTACAATGAAATTGGTGGAGACGAGGAAAGGACCTTTGGCATATCTTCAGGTAAAGACAAAGAGAAGAAAGTTTACCGGCAAGGAAGAAGAAGCTACTAGAAGAAGAAGAACTAATATACCATTGAGGATGATGCCACAGATGAATAAAGTACATTAGAAGATGACTGGCATGAGGATGAAAGAGAAGTTAATCTCTTTATGGCATTAGATGAACTGGTTGTCAAAGATGAGGAAGATGAAGATATTGAAGTTGAAGTGGATCTAGAAGGTGAGCTCATAAGTGCTCTTGAGGAATTAAGTAAGACAAGATGAGAAATCAAAAAGGCTAAGCATGATGCTGCAAAGGAACAAGAACAGTTGGAGGAATCCCTGGAGGAATCCAAGAAAACAACTTCTGATCTACAATTCCAAGAGGAATCTCTAGAGGAATCCAAGAAAACAACTTCTGATCTACAACTCCAGTTGGTAGAAGCTAAGAGGATATGTGAAGCTACATCCTCTGAATTGATAAAGAAGGAAAAGGAGCAGAAAAATATGGAAGAAGAAATTGTAAGGCTCAGAAAGGAGCTAGACAAGAGCAAGGATGAATTGAAGATGAGGAGCAAGTATGAGGGCAACACAAAAGCTTTAAACAAGATGTTGAGCAAACATAAGCATTCAAAAGACACCAGTGGTTTAGGATTTGAAGAAGGACAATGTTTGAATAACCAAGACACATTTGGTAAGGAGATACAATTCGCTTCTTCAAGTGAAAGTAAAGAGAAGTAAATTTTTACAGTCAGCAAAGATATCGACAAGAAGACCTATGTTGAGGCTACAAGAAATCAGCTTGTGAACCAGTATGCTAAAAACTAGAAGTCTCACACATCGTATTGATATGAAAATCATAAAATCAAGCCCAAGGTAGATAGTGAAGGATTCATTAGAATCAATAGCATGAGGGGAATACATCTGGTGAGACAAAGGTTTGCTGGTTCAAAGAAACAAGACTGGTGTGTACCGAATTTCCATGGTTATTATTACCAGTGTAATAAGTTTGGACATAGAGTTGTTGATTGTAGACTGATGAATAAGCCCCCTATTAGTTTTGAAAGTAGAAATTGTTTTTCTGCAATCCAGGGTATGAATGTTGTTTGTTATCAGTGTAATGGATTTGGTCATAGGAGTTTTGAATGTAGGAGAAGTCAATCGGTGTCCTACAATAATTTTAAAGATTCATCATTTAATGTCAATATAAAGTATTATAATTGACAGAAGTTTGGGCACATTCAAAAACATTCCAAACTCAGGACAACCAAGCCAAAGAAGTCAGTACCAGATCAGGAATTGGTAGTTAAACTGAAACATGAAATTGTAGAAGACAAGAAGAAGGAAGACAAAACGATTTGGGTTGAAAAAGACAAGAATAAGGTAGAATCAAGTCTGATTGTGTAGACTACCCTGCATGCAAAAACAAGGAACTTATGGGTTGTAGATAGTGGTTGTTCCAATCACATGACCGGTGATAAAAAGAAAATTATTAAGCTTGAAGATTGGAATGGAGGCTCAGTAAGATTTGGAGATAACTCCTCCATCAAGATAAAAGGTAAAGGTACTCTGAATATTGATGGAAAATTGAAGACATGATGTATATTATGTAGAAGGTCTAAACCATAATTTTCTAAGTATGAGTCAGATGTGTGATAAAGGATATAAATTCATTTTTGACTCTACCAATTGCCAGATAAGAAAACAGAGTACCAATTAGATTGTAGCAAAAGGTAAAAGAATAGATGGAAATGTGTACAATCTGAAGGAATTCTATGATTCTCAATGGATGATGGGACTAGTGGATAAGAGATAGTTGTGGCACAGGAGACTAGGCCACATAAATCTTGATAATCCAATTATAGTAAGAAAAAAGGGCTCTGTAAGAAATATACCACCGATCATCAAACCGATAAGCACATTTTGTGATGAATGTGTAAGAGGAAAGAAAACTAAGGTGAGCTTCAAGACTAAGGAACATAATACTTCAAGACCACTATAACTGGTGCATACTAATCTGTGTGGTCCAAGTAGGACAAGAGATCTTTCTAGTGAGAGATACTTTATGCTCTTCATTGATGACTACTCAAGAATGACATGGGTCACTTTCCTTCATGATAAATCACAAGCATTTGATAGATTCAAGATCTTCCAAAAGTTGGTATAGAAGGAGAGTGGATGCAAGATGAAATACCTAAGATCTAATTGGGGTGGAAATTTCACATCAAATGAGTTTGAGGACTTCTGTGAAAGACATGGAAATAAAAGACAATACTTAGCCCCTAAGACACCACTACAAAATGGTGTGGTAGAAAGGAAGAACAAGACAATCAAGGAAATGGCTATGACTATGTTGAATGAGGCAAACTTATTGGATATGTATTGGAAGGAAGCAGTTCATACTATAACATATACTTTGAACCAGTTTCAACTGAGAACAAACAGCAGGATTAAACCTTATGAGTTGTGGTATGACCAGAAACCATCAGTCAAGTACTTCAAGGTGTTTGGGAGTAAATGTTTCATTAAAAGAGATCAAGATAGCTTGGGCATATTTGATTCTAGGAGTGATGAAGGTATTTTCCTTGGTTACTCAACTCACAGTAAGGCCTACAAATGCTACAACAAAAGACTAAGAAAAGTCATTGAGAGTGTGAATGTGAGAGTAGATGAAGAAATGCTTAAAGGAAGAAATACTCAAGTCAACTGGTATGATGATTCCAGTGATGAAGGTGAAGAAGCTCAGTTAGAAAATGAACTGGAAGAAGCGTCCAATAAGGTCCCTACTCGGTACGTGCATAAAAACCACCAGAAGAGCAGATTTTAGGTAATAAGAGTGATGGTGTGCAGACTAGAAGAAGACTTGCCCGAAATGATGAACAAGTCAATTTTTGCCTCGTGACTGAAATGGAACCTAAGACATTCAATGAGGCCAACAAAATTCAGAAATGGATGGATGCAATGGAAGAGGAACTGTAGCAAATTGAGAAGAATAAGACTTGGGAATTAGTTCCTAGACCAGATGATAAAAATGTCACTGGAACAAAGTGGGTATACCGGAACAAGATGAATGAAGAAGGGAATATTGTGAGGCACAAAGAAAGGTTAGTGTGCAAAGGATATTCTCAAGTAGAAGGCATTGATTTTGAAGAAACATTTGCACTCATGGCTAGGATGGAAGCTATTAGGATGTTTCTTGCTTTCTTTGCCTACAAGGGTTATAAAGTTTATCAAATGGATGTCAAGTCTCCTTTCCTAAATGGAAATTTAGAAGAGGAAGTATACATGGAACAACTAGAAGGTTTTCTGCTACATGATGATTAAACCTTTGTGTTCCGGTTGAAGAAAGAGTTGTATCATTTGAAGCGAGCTCCAAGAGCATGGTACTCAAGGCTAGATAAGTATCTAAAGGAGTAGGGGTTCAGAAAAGGGAGTGTAGATGGTAATCTGTAAATTAAAGTAGATAGAATCCACATGACTATTGTGGTCATATATGTGGATGACATCATTTTGGGAGGCAACAAGGATGCCTTGTATAAAGAGTTTGTTGATCAGATGTAGTCAGAGTTTGAGTTGTCAATGCTTGGAGAGATGTCCTACTTTCTTGGTTTGAAAATTTCACAACAAGGTAAAGGGATATTTATCTCTCAAACCAAGTATGCCAAAGCTATGTTGAAGAAGTTCCAAATGGAAGATAGCAAATTGGTAAGTACTCCCATGACGACTGGATTCAAGCTCAGCAAGGATGATGAATCACCGATATTGGATCAAACATTGTATAGATCCATGATTGGAAGCTTGTTATATCTTACTGCTTCTAGACCGGATATAGTGTAGGCAGTATGCATGGTGGCTAGATTTCAAGCTGTACCCAAACAGTCACATGTGAATGTAGTTAGGAGGATATTTCGGTATCTACAAGGGACACTTGATTATGGAATATGGTATCCCAAGCAAGGGGATTTTACCTTACATTCCTACACTGATGTTGATTGGGCAGGTTGCTTTGATGACCAGAAGAGCACAAGTGGTGGTGCATTCTTCCTAGGTAGCCGGTTGGTCTCATGGCACGATAAGAAGTGAGATTCAGTTTCTCTATCTGCTACTGAGGCAGAATATATTGCTACTGCCACATGCTATTCTCAGGTGCTATGGATGAAGAAGACCCTCAAGGATATTTAGGTAGAGATGTATGACCCCATTTCCATCCAGTGTGACAAATCAAGTGCAATTAACATATCAAATAACCCAATTATGCACTCAAGGACAAATCATATTACTATCAAATATCATTTTCTCAGGGAGAAGGTGGCAGATCAAGAAGTTAAGGTAGAGTATGTCCCTACAGGTGAACAAGTGGCTGATATATTCACCAAGACTCTATCGGTAAGCACATTTGAGTATTTGAGACACAAGTTAGGAGTTGTGTCACTCACTTCATGCACTAAATGTGTATGGAGATCTATGGTTCAGGGGAGCTCACTGCCATACCTTTTTGACTCTTGAATTAGCTGATGGACAAAGGGGGAGACAAGTACTTGCAAATTTTGTGCCTTTTGTCATTATTGCCAAAGGGGGAGAATGAATAGGTTGAAGACATGCAGATCATGTTGAAATCAATGCTAAAGGGGGAGATTTTTGGCAGTGTATTGTCATTGATGTCAACCGGTACATATAGCATGTCAACTGGTAAGTATAGAATGTCACCGGTATGGATGGTTACTGGTATGCAAGGTGAATGTGAGATGTAAGAAGGAGATGTTATTGGCATGGATGTTCACCGATAAGTAAACATGACCACTGATAAGAAATCAAAAGACAACAGAGAAAAGAGTAATCCATCAATAGGCATGATTATCAGGATGTGCATTAATGACATGTTTTACTCAAGGATAATACCGATATGAAGGCAGGTGTAATCTCACTGGTAAATAGACTTATTGGATGAATTGGTGTGTTTTAAGACAAGTTAGGTTGACCCACTGACTAAACATAGGAAAACAGGCATGAAGGATAACTTGTAAGGTGACATGTATAGGCAAGGTTAGTGAGCCGGTGAGAAAGCACCATTAATATGTCTTGGTCAGTGAATGAACCTAAACCAACTCAGTGGACTAAATAGAGGTGGATGTCAAAAAGGATGACATGTGGATACCAAGTGGCAAGCATCCAGAGGTCGGTGAAGTGTCCATTAACATGGTAGGTGATGAGTAGGTCGACTTTAAATAAGGAACCCATAAATCACGGGTCAATTATAAAAGAAGTATGGTTCGAGGTGAATCAAGATGCAGAATCTTTTTGGTGATGTAAATCAAGTAGGAAAATCCGATCTTTGTGCTCATTGGTTGAAGGAAACAATTGAGGCTTAATGGTGATTGACAGAGCAAGGCCGAAAAACAAGTTGCAAGTTGCTAAATATAGAAAGCGTGTACAAATTTCATCAGAAATGGCGGTGATGTTTGATCTATTGCAGATCATCAATCGAGGAGATGAGATCTGATCAAATTTGATATGGATTGAGTTGGTGGAGAAAAGCCCTAGCGTTCCAACGTTTGAACTCTGGTCTTTGTGGGAAAGCCAAGTATAAATATGTAGATCGAAGATGAAAGATTTTAATGATAAATTATAAAAAAGACAGAGTAACTAAGAGAGAAGAGAGTGACCAAATAGAAGATCAAAAGCATCTAAGTGTTGGAGATGACTAACAAAAAAGTTGAACTGGTAAGAGGGTTTATCAAAGGTTTTACCGATAAGGTTAGAGCAACCAACAAGATGCCAAAAAGGATAAAAATTGTGTGAACCAGAAAGGGAGATTCAGGAAGAAATATATTGAAGGTGAAGGAGAAAAGAGAGTGTATCGGTGGAGGTTATGCAAGATAGAATCAGGGCAGAAAGGATATAAATAGAGGATAATGAACCAACAGAGAACTGAGTAGAGGAGAACTGGTAGAGAAGAGTTAAACTGCTGAAGTATTTTGATTGCAAGCATTACAAAACTCATTTGTAACAAGGTTATTACTATTATTTTGACATATAATATTGTAATCACTGAGTTGGAGCTCAATGTAGGGGTTGTTGCTCCTTGGGTTGGTTCCCTAAATCAGAGGTTGGTGCTCCTTGGGTTGGTTCCCTAAAATCAAGGGTTGGTGCCCTACACATTGTAACCATGTTTATTATGAGGTTGTATTGGAGTAGTAGACTCTAGCAGCATTTCTCACTGAGGTTTTTCCCATATTGGGTTTTCCTCGTATATCCAGTGTTATGTGTTGTGTGTTTGCATTTGATCTCTTTCCTTATCTCACCAGCATACCCTCCTTGTGTTTCATTCGCTAATTGGTACCAAGAGTTAGGTCCAAAAGGGTTTAGGATATTGGAAACCATTGATTAACCCCCCTCTTAGTGGTACATTGTGTTCAACAATGATATGTATATGAGAAGAATATGGAGCCATGTTTCTCTACAATGCTTTATGTCCATTAGAGAGATCATTGATAGGAGTATTAGCTTGATCTTTATTTACATTATATTCCATAGGAGAGCTACAAGTATTGAATGTTCCATTACCATCTCTAGGATTGGGATCCACAAAGTCTTTAAAATGATCTACATATGAAATGCATTATTTAAAAATGTCACCAAAAAGAAACATATATGATAAATAGAATCTTTGAGATCTAGCTGATGAAATGGAAACAACTTGCAAATCCTAAAAATGCAATACGTCGAAGTTCTATGAATGAAAATAAGTAACATGAAGTGAAAGAAGCCATTATACAACACATGACTATAATAAATGTATGTTAAAAGCAATGTAATTATATCTAAAATAGCAAATAAATCAAATCCATTAATTTCCATGACAAATATTTAAATTTAGATTGAAGCAAATTAATAAATTATGATTTTATAAATAAAACCTCTTAATTTATGTAAATTGATAAGACTCTCAAATAAAAAAAATATTTTGAGATTTAAATTTTGAAAATTTTGAAATGAAATTTAAAAATGAGAATTTGAAATTTGAAATTTGAATTTTGAACGTTGAAATTTGAATTTTGAACGTTGAAATTTGAATAATGCAAAATTTTAGAAAATGATTATTCTAGAAAAATAAGCAAATTGATTTGTGATTTTTTTTTTTTTGAAAAAATAGAGAACTGTGAAAAATTATGCAACCTCTTAGGAAATTTAAATTTAAAATTAGGGTCTTGTGAGAACATCCTCTGAATTTTAAAATTTAAAATTAAAATTGGATCTAAGGTTGAAATTTTGAAAATTGAAGTAATCAATGCAAAATTGAGAAATTAATTTAAATTTAAAAATTAGGGTCCTTTTAATTAACCACGTAATTTTAAAATTTAATTTTCAAGGAGATATAAGATTGAAATTTTGAATTTGAATTACTACCAAATCTAAAATAATTAATTAAAATCATAGACAACCCACAAAAATTAATCTTAAATTTGAAAACTAGGGTTTTTGAAATAAACCACTTAATTTTAAGCTTTAATTGGAAAATTAAACTTGCAAATGAAATTTTTGAATTATAAAATATGAAAAGCACTCAGATTTGAAATAATTATTCCAAATTAAGCAAAACAAAAGTTCAATTTTGAATTTAAAAAATTAGAATTTAATGAATTTTGTGTATGGTGAAAAGTTAATAACAATATTGAAAGACTAAAATAGATTCAACCACAAAACCTAGCCTAACAACAACAAATATCCACCATAACATATGAAGATTACCTAAGACAATGAAAACTAACAAAATCACAAAGATTATACCATCACATGTCCACTAGGCTTTTGAATCTCCATTCTTCCTATCTCCATTGATCTTTCTTGATATATTTGCTCTCATATTTTATGTGTGCACAAGAGCTCAACAAAGAACGAAAATGTGGTTGATAGCTTGATCACAAAAAGGCTTGATTGCGTAAGATTAATTAGAATGATAGGAGCTGAATAGAATGCTTAGGAGGTTAGGGTTGATAATGAAAGAAGCATCTCCTTATATAGAAGACACTGTAGGAAATGGAGGGATAAGATTAATATGTGTAAAAGATAAATGGTCGGCTACGATTAGAGGGTAGGTAGAAGAAATAAGAAAATAATAAGAGGGTAGGTAGCATAGGAATTAAGAGGTGAATGACATGTGTCATAAGTAGAAAAGACTAATGAATTAATTAATTAAACAAATATTTATTTAATTAATAGAGGAAGTAGGATCAATTTAATAAATGAAATATCTATTTAATTTAGGAAAAGGATAGTTTAAATAAATAAAAGTATTTATTTAAATGAGGAAAACGGCTAGAAGAGGATAAATGAATTAATTAAATAAATCTATTGAAGAATTAGGCTAAAATAGTTAAATAAATAAAAATATTTATTTAATTAGATAGGACAATTTTAGGTGTCTACAAATTTAACCTCTAAATTTTTAAAATTTTAATTGAAATCAAGCTTTTAAATAAAAATTTGAATTTTAAATTGCATAAACACTTCGATCTGAGAACATAAATCATAAAAATATGGTGTAAGGAGTCGGGTTCACCTAAGTCTAACGTGGGAAAATTTAGGATTTCCACCCAAAATTTGAAAAACACTAATTTTTCACTTAAGGGACATTACATTCAAAAGAGGATGAGGAATTCACTAGATCTAATCATGAATCAGATCAAGGATAAATGATAAGTGAATTTGGATTGAATGTGTGTTCCTTTTTTGTTAGTAGAATTGTTGAAATAGGGTAAATGCTAAAAATTGAAGGTAAAACTAAGAAAACAATGAGCGACAAACGCGAGATTTTTGCATGCACCTAGATCTGAGCAATATAAGCCGAATCAGATCTGCTCCTTGAAATTACCCAAAAAGTCCTGGGACCATGGCACATCAAATCGGTCCTCCAAACTTTTCGTAGCCAAAGGGGGATGATTTGTCTTTGTGAATAAAGCTTAATGTGAAGAGTACAACTCCATACATGTTTCCTACACTTAGAAAGAAAAGAAAAGGGGTTGAGAATATGAGTTATCCTAAGTAAAACTCCTATTTGGAATCAACCTCAAGAATGAAATATTGTGAATGCTTGAAATAAATAATGGAATAGTATACCTCATATATGCAATGACTGATATTGATGCTTTACTTCTTGAATGTAATCACATATGTTGTATGAAATGGCATGCACATGACACAACGCTAATCACACATACATGATTTTAAATGAATAATGTTAAGTTGCTCCACAATATTTGAATGAAAATGGTTGATGTAGACTTGATGAATGCTTGAGAACACTTAACATAATCTACACTTTCACTTCACAAGAGGCTCCCTTCAATGGCGGATTGGATCCCTTCAAATGAGGAAAGGAAAGGCTATATATATGAAACCATAACATTATTTTTTATCATAAGCCAACCTAGAAATGATATATATTCACATCAAGTCGGGTTTGAACATTATAATACTGCCAAATCATGATCCAAAAATTTAGGGAGAAAAAGTAGGATCGATGTGATTAACATTGATACGGCCAACATTTTTACAAATTTTGAGGGATGAAAGGTATTGTGATGATAAGGTGATCCCCAAGTGTATGCAGCTATTAAAGGTGTTTAGATATGCAAAATTGGGTCTCGAAGATCGAAATAGCACATCATTAGGGTTTTTGATGAATGAATGAATTAATTGAAGGAATAAAAAGGAGCACACTTATGGTAAAGGGCCTAGTTTTATGATATGTAGAATGATAAAATAAGACTTGAGATTTAATTAAATTGATTAATTTAGTGCTAAAGGAGAATTCAAATCTACTTATGCCTCTTGTATCCAAATGAGAGGGGTAGACCTCCTTATATACTTGCCCATCATCAATGTTAATTTTCCAACATAGGCCAACACAAGGAAATGTTTCTTGATCTAATTTTGAATAAGAAAAAGGGTTCAAAATGGGCTCCAATTAGGGAGGACCATGGCATGGTTACATGGTCCTGGTGAGGACCAAGGTGCCATGCCTTGGTCCTACCCATAATTGGGCCAAGGTTAAGGGTCTAGTAAGATAAAATTATATTTAATATGGCCATTATTGCATGGTGGGGGGGCTAAATAGGTCTCAATAAAGTATGGAGATGCATGCGCTAAGGTGAGATCCCTAAATGTGGTCGAAATTGTAAGGGAATACAATTTAGGATGCTACAAATTTGTAGCTCAAATGTACATCTTCTAATGCCCTATAAATTATATATAGATTAGTAAACCCATGAATTGGCTTGATGACTAACAATTTACGTGAAAAATCAAATTGGTATAGATAGATCTATCTTTTTGGTATCCAACATGTAGATGACAACATAAGGATGATAAAAACTTGGTTGATGTGAGAAAAGCCATCATCCCATTCTCACAATTATTGATATATTATAATTAATATTCAAAACACATGATAACCACTACGAAATGATTTCAAATATCATGGGAAGCAAGGAGAAACCTACAAATCACTTAATCCATTAATGATGCATGTAAATTTGGAGTGATATGGTATGGTTAGGTAACAAAATTTGTTGCAAATATTGTGCTGAGAGATACATTGAACACCATCAAAATTAAAAACCTTAACTGTCAAATTAAATACAATATGTGCTACTTATATCCTTTATTCTCATCAAATTTATCCCTTTTGATTAAATAATGATTCCTTAAAAATGATCTAATCTTATCGAGCTACTTTAGAGATTCAACAAATCATTTATGAAATTTTACGTTAATTTTATCTTTATTGTTGCAACTTACATGAAAATCCAAACCCTTTTAATGAATAACCATTTCTAGGTGGAGAAACCATTTCTAGTGGTCACCATAAAAAAATTACTCATAAATTTGACTTTGGCATGTAACAAGGGGTAATCAAGTTTGGATTGTGAAAATAGTGAGATTTTCAAATGTCAAAGGTCAAAGATAACTCAAACCAAATTAGGGTATGTTGAATGGTGCGAGTATAAATAAAATATTGCCAAAAAAGGTGAGAGAATGTTATAATGTCAAAGGTTGAAGGTACAACATACATTATGAAAAGTGCTTGGGGGGAGGGAAATTCAAAAGTCCAACTCTAAAAGAGTACTTAATGTAAAGGTCTCTAAGGAGGTTGGAGTTGGTGAAGAAGGAATGGTATGAAGGGATGTTTGAAATCTAGACAAATTTATTTGAAAACTTAGAAACATGGGGGATTGAGATGACAAGAAACAAGAACTAAAGTAGATGAAATCCTACAACTACAACATTGATAAACAAATTAAGAAAAAAATGACTAGAGTTAACAAAATAGAGGAGGTCCGTAGAGTTCAAAAAGATAGAAAAATGCTTAACAACAAATAAATTAGAGGCTGGGCATGAGATATAAGGCATGCCAAGAAGGGGAAGTCTAATGAGTTGATAAGGACAAAGGGAAAAGGTGAGGATGGGAAAATGGTATATTGGGATGGATAAACCTACAAGTATAAAAGTATAACAACTTGCATAGACTTAGGATTTTATTAGAAAATAGGTCAAACATAGAACCTTGAAGAGTTTGAGAATGAAGGCGAAGAAGATTTCCTCCAATCAGGAGAGTTTGTGGCCCCAAATTGACGTTGCCGATCAATTTGCTCCTTAACTGTTGAATCCATGTCTGATTTGGTTTTTTTGTTTGGAATCATTGCAACATCACAACAATAATGCAACTCATATATGACTTTGCAACTTATAAGATGGTTAACATATAAATTGTAATGGTAACTACAATAAATATGTTTGTGAATAATTTCTTCTTAATCATTATGGAAGGTGATAAAAGATTGATGAAATATAATAAAAAATTGAAGGTGAATAATATGGAAAGATAATTGAAATACACAATAAGTTCATCTAAAATCTTTTTTCTCTTTAGATTGAGCTCTTGACCCACAATTTGTTCATTAGATTTTGAAGTCATGCCTCATTGGATGTTTAAGTTTGGAATAACTGCAATAGCACAAACATGAACAAAGTTCATAGATAACTTCCTGCATAGTACATCTTTCCCACTTGTAAGATTGTTGGTGTAATTATTTATTCATCTTGGTATAATTACACTTTACTTAAGCTTACTTAGGTACATGCATAACATTGTATTTTTCATATGAGACACTTAGGGAGATGTGCTACATTGGGAGTGTGTATGGAGGATAATTTCCACCTTTTATGGTGTGATCTTGTTATTACTTTATCATATCCACCTATTGTGTAGTGATAATTCCACCTTCAGTGGGTGATCCACCTCATGGGAAATATTATACTATTTCTCCTACCTACCCTTGCATCTCATTGAGCCACATGTCATCATTGTGTTATCTCTTGTCTCTTAGCCTTGCCTTTATAAGAAGGCTCATCTACATTGTAACAACAACAACAACAATATTGATAATCGAGTTGATCACATTTTGCATCATTGATAGGAATACAATTTATTCTTGTCACATTTTGTTCTCTCTTATTTGTGCTTTCCATTGCCTCTAGATCTTGGCAAATTCTCACAAAGATGATTAACACATAAAGTTGGTAATGGTAAATTACAATAAATATGTCGGTGAATAATTTAATGGAATGGCAATTTAGAGAAAATCAATATGAAACAGAATAAAAAATTAAAGGTAAAAAAAGTGGAGAATAAGTGCAATACACACAACACCTTCATCTAAAACCCTTTATCTCCTTCCCATGCCTAATTGGGTTTTTTTTGTCTAGAATAACTGAAACAACACAAACAATAGTACAACTCAAAGATCACTTTAGCACTTGTAGTAACTATGATGGTGAATAATTTCTTGTCTTGCCCTATATAGTACATCTTTTCCTTGCCACACTTCATAAAATTAAGATAAAATCAATAATAAAGACATAATGCGTTCACCTAAAATCTTTATTTAAGATTGAGTTGAATATAATAATGGAAGGTAGTATAGAAATTTCTTCTGCATAAATCTACGAAAGAAGATTTAGATAGAAAATTGGACAACATAACATCATAATAAAAGAGGTTATGCAAATCAAGTATCAAGCCTCTACTTTATAGAATTCTCAAGAGGCAAAATCAAGTGCTAGACTACATTGATGATGGATGGCTATGATTAAATGAAGATTAGGGCTAAGCTCAGAGCTGGAGTGACCAGACTAGTGTCACATGATGAATTTTATTTAGGTTTAAGAGTTGCATTATGACAACATCCTTATGTGAATGGCTAGGATTAAGAGGTTTGGTTTGGAATGAATGGATCAGATGGGCGATTTTTTTTGACTTTGGGTAAGTGTCTAGATATAATGAATCTAGACAACATAGTCAAAAATGTGAAAGAGACACTTGTCACATGAATAAAATTACATATTATGATCCATGTGAAAAAAATAAGGGCAATGATCAAAGAAGATAAAACTGAATTGTAAAATTAATTAAACAAATTAGCACTTGTATCTATACAAGGTTAACGGATTAAGGTAATAACTTAAATGTATTTTAACATTATGTAACTATTTCTATAATAATTAAAATCTAGATAAGTTTTGACACATTACATACTTGTCATGAAAAATATATTGCATTCATTGAATTTATAAAGAGTTATTAATAAATTATTTAACAACCAATTAAAAATAAATATAAACTATTTTCTCACATTTTTTTATCAATTTTTTTTTGTAAATATTTATATAATATTTAAAATCTACATATGTTTTGACACATAGCTGAGTAGGATCTTAGTGCCTACCCAATGTTATAATTAAATATCCCATAAATCAAATTACTTAATGAATGGAGTGATGACAATCTAAGTTTTGATCACAAAGCTTTCTCATGGGGGAAGTCTATGTTGGCATTTGGCATAACTGATGCAGACGAGGTGATGCAGTTGTAGATGGATTACTGCACCAGTAAAGGATAGAAGTCTATCTGTGATCAAGAGATTGAGATTTTGTGATCAGATGACTTAATCAATTATTTGTCTTGTCATTGATGGTAACTGAAGTCAAATAATGATTATTGATGTTCCTAATGTTTTGTTTTGTCATCTAAGTGATTTGGCTTACCAGAAGACAAGGTTTACTAGAAGACAGGGTTTACCGACAGAGAATTGAAGTCTGTGAAATAGGACTTCAACCGGTAAAGAAGATATGTTTTGATTGAATTGGACGATCAAAAATGATTGGTGATTTACAGTTTGGAATGCGAACTTGTATCATGGAAAGGACCACATAATGTTCTCATTGAAAAAAAGGGTAGAGGAGTTTCTACTAGACTGATTTTTTCTTCCTCTACACTCAAAATTTTTATGACCTAGCATATTGCAGTTGTAACAAGCAATGTCCATATTTATTAAAGGAGCAAAAGGATTTTTTCTTATGAAATCCAAGGATAGTCTATTGAAGTTTTTACAATTTGAAAATTTATGACCATAAACATTACACTTATAGCAATATCCAAAGAATTCAAGTACGTAACGGTAATGATTTTTGTTATCACGGTGATCAACGATGAGTCTACATTAAGGTGGTAACACAACACAACCTGCATGAATGATTTAATTACTATTTTGGTGCAATTCAAGGAAGAATTTCTTGGGAAACAGCGAAACTCTTAGTGGAGTGTTTTGAGGGTTTGACTTTGGTACAAATCGGATTTTTCGTGATGGTTTATGATCAACCAACTATTGATATTGCATTGTAATTTAATGTAATGATCTGTATATTGATCAGAGATGATCTCTTATGATTTGTATTGCAAATTCATGATGTAATTAGGATTTAGTGGCTGACGTAGTTGAGATGGCTATTTAGGATGGAACAGTTGATGTTTATCATGTCGGTGGTCTTGAGAGAATGTGCTAAACTATCCAAGAGCAGTGTGATATCTGTCTAAGATTTGCAGAGTGTTGAGCATAACTGGATCTGATTTAGCAAGCAGAAAAGTGCAAGTAACAAATCACTTATTCACTGTTGCTCCCTAACAATTATAGCAGGTTAAATCCCTTAACCGAGTAGGTCCTAATGGGCCTTCAAAATTTAAGTCCCCTAATAGGGCAACTCTCAAAAGAGTGTTAAAATCCTCTCATGAGGTTGATCCTAATAGATCATCAACCTCATAACTGGACTACTAGGCAAATACCTTAACCGAATGACTCCTAACAGGGTCTACTACGAACAGGGCATATTGTAAGCTCCTAATAGGGAGAAGCTCCTAACAAGGAGTACTTCAAAAGAGTACAAATATTTGTGAGTGCCAATTTCCACCATGGTTTTTCCCTATTTGTATTTCCACGTCAAAAAAATTATGGTGTTCTTGTGTGGAATGTTTTTCATGTGATTTTCTTGTTTATGTTAAATTTAATGCACTATTTTTTAGTACACCAGTCATGATGTTTTATCAGAGATTTATCAAAGGTTACCGGTACTGATAAGAGTTGTTAGAGAAAGTGTTTGATCTGATAAATAAGGATAATAAGTTGGTAAATGATCAAATTTATATGACTGCTTAAGTGGTGAAAGAATTGATAGATGTGGTAAATGATTTGATTAATGTGTTAAGAAATCTGATTAATCTAAGGTTGTTAGATCTGATAAAATAAGTTGAGATATTTTTAGATTTGATATAAGTTTGATTTTGGTTTTAAATTTTCAATTGGTATTAATACTGATTCACCCCCCCTCTCAGTATTAACTGAATTGTCATAGGATTAACAATTGGTATCAGAGCTTTCATCCTTTGTGTGTAGAAAACCTAACCGCTTGAGGAAAAGATTTTGAGCAAGTCAAGATGATGAAGAAAGAGGGTTCTAAGTTCAACAAGGATAACTACAAGATCTGGAAAGATAGAATGAAGATCTATATCTAAGGTCTTGGTGCATAATATTGGAAGCAAGTTGAAATAACATATGTTGGTCCTACCACTACTCCCTTGACACTGGATGAACTCAGAGAGAAATGAGATAACATGCAAAACCTAGAAGCTATTGTAAGTACTTTATTTGATTCAAAATATATTGATGTTGAAGGATTGGAAACTACATGTGAGGTTTGGGAAAAGTTAGATACAATCTATGGAGGATATGAGCATGTTCAAAGAGCCAAAGAGGAAATATTGAGAGGAAAGTTCGATGACATGGAATTCTTGAAGGAGAAAATATTACACAGTATGGTAAGAGAATCAAATAAGTTGTTGGTGACATAAAGAGTGTAAGAGGTAAAATGGAAGATGATGCTATAGTAAGTAAAATGCTTAGAAATATTCAACCTCAGTATGCTATAAGAGTATCTACAATCCAAGAGCTTAGATCTATTTCCAAGGATAAGGTAACTGTTGATTCATTGATTGGTAAGCTTACAACTTTTGAGTTAAATAGTTTTGACAATAGTGTGACAAAAACTATTGAATCTTCCTTTAAATCTTTTGTTATTGGTTCATCTTCTATAAAAGGAAAAGATATATATCAAAATCATGAGTGCAGGTCAAGTCATGGAAGTAACCGGGGAAATGAAGACAAATAAGATCAAGTGATGGAACTTGAGGCACTATTAGCAAAAATATTTCCAAGAGGCACTGGTAAGTATAAAGGAAAGCTACCTTTGAGGTGTTTCTCTTATAGTAAAATTGGTCACATTGGTACTAATTGCCCTAACACTAATAAGAAAGAGAAGCTTAGAAGATTCAAAGGAAAGGGCAAGAAACATTGTTATGTTGTAGTAGATGAAGGTGTGACTGATGAGGAGTCTGAAGATGAAGATGACATTGAAGAAATTGTGTTTGTAGCCGTGAAGGAGGAACTAATAGATGAAAAGGCACTGGTATCTCATATGGAGAATAGTGATGAATGGATTATAGATAGTGGTTGTTCACACCACATGACCAGAGACAAAAGTAAGTTCATAACCCTTGATGAATTTGATGGACGTGTTGTTAGATTTGGAAATAACTCTCCCTGCATGGTGAAAGGCAAAGGTTCAATTTCTCTAAATGGGAAGAGTAATGCTGATGATGTGTTTTGGGTAGATGGTCTAAGGCATAATATTTTAAGTGTTGGTCAACTCAATGATAAAGGTTATTTTCTTGAGTTTAAAAGTGGAGTCTGTAGAATGCTTGGAGGTAATGGTGAACTGATTGCTGCTGGGAAGCAAACTAGAGGCAACTTATTCCATTTGAATAGTAATATTAATAATTGTCTAGTTGCAAGAATGGAAGACAGTTGGTTATGGCATAAAATATGTTGTCATGTTAATTTTGATAATCTAGTTAAGATAAGAAAGTCAAGTGTTCTAAGAGGATTGCCACAAATTGTCAAACTAGATAGTGTGATATGAAAAGATTGTCAAATTAGTAAGATGACCTCTATTTCTTTCAAGAGCAAGAATTGCATTTCTGAGAATATTTTAGATTTGGTACATACTGATATTTGTAGCCCTATGAGAATAAAGAATTACGGTGATAGGTATTTCATGATTTTTACCGATGATTATTCAAAAATGATGTGGGTGACATTTTTGAAGGAGAAATGAGAAGCATTTAGTAAATTTAAATCATTTAAAGCTTCGGTTGAGAATGAAACCGGTAAGAACTTGAAGTGTTTAAGATCAGACTAAGGAGGTGAATTCACATGTAATAGATTTATAAAGTATTGTGATGAACAGGATATAAAGAGACAAATGTTTCCTCCGAGGACATAACAATAGAATGGCATAGAAGAAAGGATGAACAAAACAATAGTTGAAGCTGCAAGAACCATGCTATTACAAGGTGATGTATCCAAAATGTTTTGGAGAGAAGCGATCAGTACTATTGTATACACTTTAAACTGAGTACTGGTGAAGAGAGGTAATAATAAGACACCCTATGAGCTATGGTATGGAAAAACACCTTGTGTAAGTTATTTTAAAAATTTTGGAAGTCAATGTTTTATTAAGAGAGATAACTACATTGAGAAATTTGATGCAAAATGTGATGAGGGACTTTTTATTGGTTACTCTTCTAATAGTAAGGCATATAAATATTACAATAAGAGAACTAAGAAAATTATTGAAAGTGCTAATGTAAAAGTTGATGATCTATCTGATAAGTCTGAAGGTACAAGCAGATCAAAATATGAAAAGGATGATAATGAGGAAAAACTTGTGATCATTTAACTGGAGGAAAAGAATAATGAAGAACCAACAAATGCAGAATTAGATGCTCAACCGGTAAGTGATGATAGTGAAGAAGAAAATGAAGAACCTAATGTAGAAGATGCAGAACTGGCACATGCAATACCTAGATATGTCATATTGAACCACTCACAAGAGAAAATTATTGGTGATAGGAATGTAGGTGTGCAAACTACAAGAAAGATCCGAGAGAACTCATATTTGATTTCTATAATAGAACCCAAGATAGTTAAGGAAGCACTAAAGGATGATAATTGGGTGAATGCAATGAATGAAGAATTAGATCAAATTGAGAAGAATTAGACATGGTCACTTGTTCCTAGACCAAAGGATAAGAATGTAATTGGAACAAAATGAGTCTTTAGGAATAAATTGGATGAAGAAGGAAAAATTGTAAGAAACAAGGCGAGGTTAGTCTACAAAGGGTATGCTCAAGAAGAACGTGAGGATTATAGTGAAACATTTGCACCGGTTGCTAGATTAGAAGGAGTAAGGATGATGTTGGCATTTGCTGCATATAAGGGATTCAAATTTTATCAAATGGATGTCAAATCAACCTTTCTAAATGGAATTCTAGAAGAAGAAGTATACATTGAACAACCAGGTGGATTTTACTTGGCTGAGGATAAGGACATGGTGTGTAAATTGCATAAAGCACTATATGGTCTAAAACAAGCATCGAGAGCATGGTATGAGAGATTAAATGCACATTTAATCAAAATTGGATTACAACATACTAGTGAGGACAACATTTATTTGAAGAGTGATGGAGACAAGATGCTGATAGAATAAGTGTTTGTAGATGATATAATTTTTGGTAGGAATGATGATATGTGTATGGATTTTGCTGATATAATGAAAAAGGAATTTGAAATGTCTCTAATCGGTGAAATAAAGTTTTTTATTGGCTTACAAGTCCAATAACTATATGGTGGTATTTTTATTTGTCAGACCAAGTATATCAAAGAGGTGCTGAAGACTTTCGACATGAAAGACTGCAAACTAGTAGGAACACCGATGGTGACAGGCTGTAAGTTGTCCAAGCAAGATAATTCCCATGTTGTTAGTGAAAAAGAGTACATATATATGATTGGCAAGCTACACTATGTTGTTCATAGTAGACTGGACATTGCTCATGCTATTGGATTAGTGGCTAGATTTCAAAAAGATCCTAAGGAGAGTCACATGGTGGCTACGAAGAGAATTTTTTGGTATCTCAAAGGCATAGTAGACTATGGTTTATGGTATCCCTATAAAGGATATTTTACTTTGGATGTCTTTACTGATGCTAATTGGTAGGCAATGTGGATGATCGGTTAAGCACAAATAGTGGAGCTTTTCTACTTGGTGGAAGATTAGTGGCATGGACAAGTAAGAAACAAACATGTGTTCCTCAATCTACAGATGAAGTAGAGAATGTAGCTACATCCATGAATTGCATGCAAGCAATATGGATGAGACATGTGCTAGAATGATTCAAGATAGATATTTTTGAACCGATGACTATCTATTGTGATAATACAAGTGCAATAAATATTTATAAGAATCTTGTACTTCATTCTAGAACCAAACACATTGAATTGAAGTATCACTTCCTAAGGGAAAGAGTTCAAGAAAAATAGGTGAAAATGGAATATGTGAAGAGTAAAGATCAGCTAGCTGATATCTTTACTAAGCCCTTACTGAAGGCTACCTTCGAGTTCTTTCAAGGTAAACTAGGAGTAAGACCCCTACACCAGAAGAACTAGAATGATGGAAATGCATCAATCTGGTGGATTTCATGTTTATCTTTCACTAAGGATTGATGAAGGTGCAAGCTACTCCTTTGGGGGAGCAAGTCTAATGTAAAGTTTGTATTTAATGCTCTGATATAATTTTTTTGATTTGATTACAGATGATGGAAGAGGCAATGATAGAATTGAAGACAAGTGATGCATTTATACCTTTGGCATTTCTCTCAAAGGGGGAGAAGAAGAGAAATCAGATATGGGAGAAGAAAAGATATGAGAGAAGTTGAAGATCAGAATATCAAATTCAGAGAAGCATTTGTTAAGGGGGACAAGACAAAAGGAGGAGAACTCACAGATGATGATGTTACTTTGATTGTATATCTGATTGATGTTGCCATCAATGCTAAAGGGGGAGAATGTTGGCATTTGGCATAACTGATGCAGATGAGGTGATGCAGTTGAAGATGGATGACTGTACCGGTAAAGGATATAAGTCTATTTGTGATGAAGAGATTGATATTTTGTGATTAGATGACTTAATCAATTATTTGTGTTGTCATTGATGGAAAATGATGTCAAATGATTATTATTGATGTTCCTGACATTTGTTTGGTCATATAATTGATTTGGTTTACCAGAAGACAGGGTTTACCGACAGAGAACTGAAGTCTGTGAAATAGTGTGCGGGGGAAAAAGCGAGACTAGGTCAACATACCCTAATCCTACTTTTTGACACACATTACGGAATACGAAAGAGCCTAGAGATATCGCACAATTGGCTACTTCTTTTGGTGAAAGAGAGAGCCATGGGATATCTATTAGGATTCCTATTCCCTTGTTGAAATTGTAAGATCAAGTAATGCAAGTTCAAACCCTAATCCCAAAATGCAAGTATGAACCAATAACAAGATTGCAGAATTGAGATTAAACAATGAACAGCTGTAAGTGCAAGGATGAAATAAGAATGCAGATATGTACCCGGAGTCAAAATCGGACTGAAAATGTTCGGGACGGGGGCGCGGGCGCCACTGTCCTGAAAACTACATCGGAAACCACTGTTCTGCACTCTGGAAACTGTCTGCAAACTGTCTGTCCGGAGGACCAGGGCGCCCAGCGCCTCTGTCCCAGGGACCAGGGTGCCCAGCGCCCCTGTCCTGGCAGGACCAGGGCGCCGAGCGCCCCTGTCCTAGTCTCCTGCTCTGCAATTCCACACAGAGTGTTGTTCCAACTTTCTCTCTCCGGATCTGTATCCCTTGGCGTCGTCCGAATCCCGAAACCTGCAATAATATCTAAAAAAGGGGGAGGGGTGGCTATATAGGGTTTTGCCTTAGTCAAACCCTCGCTTCGGTGATTTCCACCTCCACGAATAGCCAAGTTGTTTTGTAAAATGTATTGTGTGTGCAGACCTAGTGTGTGTGCAAGGTCCAAAATGCAAGAAAGCAAACTAGAGCAACCTAGAAAGTAAACCCTAATTGCTTGCAAATGATAATGTAAATGCTCTAAATCAAGATGCAATGTGATCTAAAGCATGAATAAATGATGTATCAAAGCTTATGCAAAGACATGAAAACAATACGAAATCATACCCAACCCTCAAGGGAGGAGTACAAGCCAATCTTCAGTCGGTAATCTCCTATTGTTCTTCAATGTCTTCCAAGCCCTAAGTGGATGAATGAATTTGATAGATGCTTGATAGAACGATGTTGAATTTTGTTGAAGTCCTCAAAGATCTGCTCTTTCGCTGCATATGAAGTTCCTGGAAACAAAAATCCGATCCCTTCCAATGAAGAAAGAGAGCTCTTATGTATGAAACCCTAGGTCATAAATTCGTATTTTGGCCGACCTAGAGATTGAATATCCCACCAATTTCTTGGGGTTAAGCTTTATTCTATGATTGGATCATGCTCCCAAAATTTCGAGAAAAATGTCCGGGACCATGTGCACCGAGCGCCATGGTCCCGGCAATTTTTCACCAAATTTTCAGGGCCGTTGGATATGATGATTTTAGAGAGAATCCCGAAGTTACAGGTGATTTCGAGATGTTTTGACCCCGAAACCAAGCCCCCAAGTTCGAAATAGGACTTAATTAGGGTTTTTGATTAAGTGGTGTATTAGAGGAATAAAATGCGAAGGGCGCGCTTTAGTGAAAGGGCCCAACTTTGTGATGTAGAGAATGATGAAATAGGACCTTAGACCTAATTAATTTGATTAATTAAGTGCTTAAGGAGAAATGCAATGCAGAATGCAGAATGCACTAAGGCAGGTGCTAAACTAGGTGTGAAATTGTACCACCCTAGTGAGTGCGTACAATTT
This sequence comes from Cryptomeria japonica, assembly GCF_030272615.1. Taxonomy (NCBI): domain Eukaryota; kingdom Viridiplantae; phylum Streptophyta; class Pinopsida; order Cupressales; family Cupressaceae; genus Cryptomeria; species Cryptomeria japonica. The sequence goes on along the minus strand of NC_081414.1, from coordinate 653,365,036 downwards.
ACGATGCTACATTTAGCCCCCACTTTAGCGGTCATATGAGTACTACGTGCATATGCAAGCTAAAGTATAGAAAACTAAACATTATTTGAAAAAGGATATATCCATAAGTTGTCAGACGAAGCCCCCAGCGGTATCTGCAGTACACAGTTAGGAATCGCACCCTACAAAACAAACGTTAGATCACAAAATCACCTAATGCTTACTAGGGAAAGTGATGAAATCTGTGAGTAGCCATATGCCCCCCCCTGTTTCGACTTGCTTATTAGGGAGGTGAAACAGGGTAGCATGTTTACTTGTGACAAATTGTGTAATAGAGTATTGATGAGGGGTGTTCACTAAATAGGCTTCATCAGAGCACTTTTTGGAACATCCCGAGAGTAGGAGAAGGAAAATATGATTCCAACGCAACAAACGGCTCGAAAATCGCATCTCCCAAACTCAAGTTATGATAAGATGAATGAGAGAAGAAAAATTAGGGTTTCACAAAGTAAGAATAAATGAACGAGAGTATATACTTTGAAAGTGACACTTGTATTCATCACTTTGTCAATTTTAGAATACTATTCAGTGCAGCGGAGCCCACCTAGCCATCATCATGCCTTCACAACGATCGGAGCGTCCCACGAGGATCGAGATCCTGCGCCAGGCCGTGATCGACGACGAGCCACTGGACGAGGTGAGTTGACTAAACATTGGACTTTTGATTTTTCGCATGTTTGACTTTTCCATGATCGTATGCGGGCCTCGAGGCCAACCGGGGCCCACCCAGGGCGCCATGGTCCCCCCAGGGCGCCATGGTCCCTGACAGGGGCGCCATGGTCCCTGCAGGGCGCCATGGTCCCTGACAGGGTGCCATGGTCCCCTCAGGGCGCCATGGTCCCTGACAGGGCGCCATGGTCCCCATTAGGGCACCATGGTCCCCAATCAGGGCCTGGCGAGAGGTTACAAGGCTAGCATACAATGTGCGACAGTTTGCATTTGCAATTTCGATGATCGAGTACTGATTATCGTCATGTTTTCGTTTTGAAGGGTCTCCCGTACATGAGAGAGCATACAGTGGGACATATTCTTTGCACTTTGCAAGATCAGATTCCGTGGTTGACTCAGTCAGAGAGAGGCACACTATCGATTGTAGGATTATGGTACGTGATTCTCATGTCGGCCATTCGATTTCATCTTGCGATGCTGATGGCCTTGATGGAGTGATGGGATCCTAACACATGTACTTTTCACCTTCCAGTAGGAGAGCTGATGGTCACACTCGAGGATTTGTACCGTATACTTCATCTTCCTATCAGAGGAGCGACAGTTACATACGCGACCGATCGGTCAGCGGAGGATCATCAGAGAGAGCAGGTGTATTGCATAGGGAGAGTCATGCTGAGCGAGACGAGAGGTCGCATCATGGTCTGCTGGCTCTTACATCCTACAGGGGAGGTACCACTTCTGAGACGCCTTATGATAGCCATCATAGCACTAGCCGTCTGCTGTAATGGGCGAGGGACACACATGCATGGGGGTCTCACATGGTGTATCAGAGCGATGGAGAGACACAGGAGAGTGTATGCTTGGGGTCGGAGTATGCTTGCGCATCTCTATCACGACCTTGAGGAGTATGTATTCGGACAGGGTTGCAGTTTGATGACATGCACACTTCTGCAGGTGTGGATTTTAGAGCACTTCACATGCACCAGGCCCGTCGGCTTCCCACTGAGTACAGTGAGTGAGCGACCTAGGGTGTTCGCTTATCCACTTACCAGAGAGTGGAGATTTGGCGATTTATTATATTGGAGAGTGATTATTGACAGACTGACATCCAAGGTGATAGTGTGGAGACCTTACCTACTGATGCACAGATGGGATGGTATGGAGAGACAGTTAGCATGCCTACAGAGGAACCGCCTACTGCGAGGACGATATGCACACATCATAGTCCCTTTCTACTTTGACCGAGTATGGAGGCAGTTCGGACTAGAGCAGTGTGTTCCAGCCGATGTGCCCATCTATACTCGACACTCACGAGTCCTTCCTAGACCTAGAGCGGTAGTGAGACCGACGGTAGATGAGATTGAGACGACAGACTTAGAGGGATCTGATCAGGATGTAGTCACTGACTATTCTGCAGAGCCTGGAGCACAGCGGAGGTACGTCTCATGGTTTATGAGATCATATCCAGGTCCTATCTTTCCACCAAATCATCCGACAGGCTATTCAGGCCCATAGAGACATGGAGACCGAGACGAGGACGAGGGATCCAGGTCAGAGGAGCCAGAGGAGGGAGAGGATCATGAGGAGGTGGGAGATCCTAATCCACCTACAGGCGATCAGCCCAGTGACGAGGAGGAGGAGGATGAGGATGCAGATAGAGAGGAGGACGAGAAGGATGCAGGTGATGAGGCGGATGAGGACGAGGATGAGGATGACGAGGAGGATGAGGAGGAGGAGGATAGAGATGATGAGGAGGAGTCAGATGCAGCTCCCCACCATTCAGGGGACGATACCATAGCTCTGGATCCACCTCCTATTCTCCAACAGGGGGAACAGGAGGCGATACGGAGACCTGTCACTAGTACCATCCAGCCTACACCCATCGTGGATAGAGTATACGAGCGAGGGGAGCCTAGCGGTTCTCAGTCACAGATACTACCATATCATGATCCCTACTGGCGCGAGGGAGATCCAGGTATAGTAGGTTTATATTGATTGATTAATGTTTTGATGATATAGAATGGTACTAACAAAAATCTGTTCTACTGCCACAGCTAATGTGCAGGAATGGCGTTCCTTGATTCAGCAGGCAATGACAGACATTTCCATGATAGCACAGATCCCCAGTTCCTCACAGATTGCCTATAGGCCTCAGGGGAACGCGGGTCGGCATGAGGATTTGTTTTTCCCATTCCGAGTACAGGTAGATATATGGAGGGAGAGAGAGAGAGTCCTATCAGAGGACCTCCAGCAGGCGCGACAGAGAGAGAGAGTCCTATCAGAGGACCTCCAGCAGGCGCGGTGAGATCTAGCGGCGGCTCAGACCGAGGCTACCACCTATCGTGCGATCCTTATGGATAGGGATCGTAGGAGTTCCTCTCGGAGTCACTCACGATCTGTATCGCGCTACATGCCCATGGGTCCACCTTCACGGCCAGACCAGGAGGGAGCATCCAGTCGACACTCTCCAGCCACTAGCCCTAGGGATAGGAGATGATTTTATGATGTACAGGAGAGGTCACATTTTGGATATACAGTGACCTGTTTTTGTATACGATCCACATATATATATATATACATGCTTCTCTTTTTTTCTCAAATGTGTTATCTTTAATGCTTAAAACAATGTATGTTTTGTTTTGATTAAATCTAATACATTTGGTAAATGTACATGTATGTTCAAAATTTAATTGCCATGTGATTGATTTCTCAATGCTCCATGATTAAATTGATACATGTGTGACTTAATTAAAATATTTAATCAAGTGCTACATTGATGATAAGGAAGAAATATGCATTAAGTCTAAGAATCATATAACTAATGTGATTTAATTTTGAACTTAAACACAACATGATACAATTCTACTTAATACATAAAGACACTGTATAATATGCTAGCATAATAGGAATGTAAATCTTTTACAATTTACATAAATGAATTCAAGACAAACTATAAAGTAAGGAGACATGCTTGTCAGGAACGAAGCAATATAGATTAAACAACATAACATTTAATTCTATTTTGCTTTAATTAAGGAATACTAACATATTATCCAATGTTGAAGAATTGAAAAGGAAGATAGATGAAGAATGAAGAATTAAGCATAATATCTATGCAAGTGCATAGCATTGATAGGTTCTTTAAGAGGCGTACCGTCTACATCCGCTATTTTGTAAGCACCTGATCCATAATCCTCAATAACGATATATGGTCCAAGCCAATTAGGACTAAATTTTCCCTTTTCTGTAGGCAAGGCATTCACATTGCGCTGATTCTCATAGAGGACTAAGTCACCTACTGAGAAGGAATGTTGAATAACCTTATCATTATAGCTTCGTTGTAGAGTTTTGTGATACGCTTGAATATGCTCAAGAGCGTTTATGCGCTGTTCATCAAGCATCTCAAGCTGTTGAAGTCGTTGTTCTCTATAAGAGTCATCATCTACTATACCTTTGAGAGAAACCCTAAGTGATGGAATTTCTAACTCTAAGGGCATAATAGCATCAGCACCATAAACAAGATTATAAGGAGTAGTTCCCGTAGCAATTCGTACACTCGTTCGGTAAGCCCAAAGAGCATAGATTAGCTGGTTACTCCAATCCTTACCATGCTTATTTATGGTTTTACGAAGAATTTGTTCAATTATCTTATTGGATGATTTGGCTTGACCATTTGACTGAGGATAATATGGTGTAGAAAATCGATGTTTGATATGATACTTCTCGAGGAATTTCTTCACATCCTTGTTTTTAAACGATGTCCCATTATCTAAGATAATAGTGGAAGGTATCCCAAATCGAGAAATGATGTTTTCTAAGAGAAATTGACAAATAACTTCAGCAGTAGTAGAGCGGAGAGGAATAGCTTCTACCCACTTCGTAAAGTAATCTGTTGCGGTTATAATGAAGGTGTGTCCTTGAGATGAAGGAGGAGAGATTTTTCCAATAAGATCCAAACCCCATGCGGAGAAAGGCCAAGAAGCTACTTGAGAACGAAGTTCTTGGGCAGGAGCATGAATCAGATTATTGTGTTGTTGACATTGATGACATTTTTTAACAAATGAAAAGGAATCCTTTTGCATAGTTTGCCAATAGTATCCCATACGAAGCAATCTATGAACCAAGGATTTGCCCCCAAAATGTCCCCCACAGGCACTTGAATGTGCCTCTTCAAGAGCAACGGGGATTTCCGACTTGTTAAGACAACGAAGGAGAAGACCATCATAACCCCTTCGATAAAGGACATTAGAAAGGATGATATATCTAGCAGACAGCTTGCGGATTCTAGCCCTAGTGTTCCTATTAGCGAAATCAGGAAAGGTACCATCAGTCAAATATCTTATAATATGCGAGTACCATTCATCTAAGTCTACAAAGTCACAACATGTTACCAAGCTAGAATCGTCTACAATAGCCGGAGAAACAAGATTGTGAATAACGAAATTAAGATCGACCATAGGGTCCTCTAAAGATACTAGAGAAGCCACACATGCCATTGCATCCGCATGTCGATTATCTTTTCAGGAACGGGTTCCATGGTATAAGAATCAAAATTTTGTAATAAAGAGATAGCAAGGTCTTTATATTGTGATAATTTGTCTTGTTTTACTTGATATATTCCTGTTACTTGTCTTATAATCAATTGTGAATCTCCATAGATATGTATGTGTTTTATATTCAGAGCTAAGGCTACTTTTATCCCCGCTATAAGAGCCTCATACTCAGCAATGTTATTGGTACACAGGAAATTTAGACGATATGACAAAGGAATGGACTTCTTTGTAGGAGAAATCAGAACAACCCCTGCCCCCGATCCCGTACGACACTTAGAGCCATCAAAGTATAACTCCCAAGTTTCATCTTTCTCTATAGAAAGAATGAAGTCATCAGGAAAGGACTCAGGGTTAGGGAAGGAGAAAGGTGAAGGGGCCTCAACTAAGTGATCAGTCAACGCTTGCCCTTTAATTGCTCTTTGTGAAACAAATTTAAGGTCAAATTCAGTTAACATCATAACCCACTTAGCTAGACGTCCTGATAAATCAGTTTTAGAGAAAAGATGCTTCAAAGGATCAAACTTAACCATGACATGGACTTCTGAATTCAAAAGATAATGTCTCAATTTCTGAGTCGCAAACACCACGGCCAAGCATTGTCTTTCTATTGCAGAATATCGGGTCTCATAATCGAGTAAGGTACGACTTATGTAATAAACTGGACATTCCTTACCATCTTTATCATGTTGTGCTAACAATGCTGCGAGAGCATGAGAAGAAGCAGCTGTATACAGAAGGAAGGGTTTAGAAGGTTCGGCAGGTTGAAGAATAGGAGGACTAGCCAAATATACTTTTAAATCTTCAAATGCTTGCTGACAATCCTCATTCCATTGAAAAGTGATATCCTTTTTAAGAAGTTGAGTAAAAGGAAAGATACGATCCGCAAGTTGAGACATGAACCTACGAATAGCTTGAATCTTTCCTTGTAAGCTTTTAAGTTGAGACACATTTCGAGGAGGTGGCATGTTAACAATAGCATCTATTTTCTTAGTGTCCACCTCAATCCCACGATGCGAAACTATGAATCCTAATAGTTTTCCACTATCCACACCAAAAACACATTTTCGGGGATTGAAGCGCATGTGATATTTACGAATTCTTTCAAAAATTTGGCGGAGGATTTTAACATGATCCATGCAAAGAAAGGATTTAGCTAAAATATCATCAACATAATCCTCTAAAATCTTATGCATATAATCATGAAAGATAAGGGTCATCGCTCGTTGATAAGTTGCACCGGCGTTTTTAAGTCCAAAAGGCATCATTATCTAACAAAATGTACCCCAAGGAGTGGTGAAAGCAATTTTGAATTGATCTTGAGGGTTAATAAAAATTTGATTGTAGCCTGAAAAACCATCCATGAAGGATAACAAGGCATGTCCTATTGTAGAATCAACTATCATGTCAATGTTTGGAAGAGGGAAATCATCTTTTAAAGAAGCCTTATTTAGATCCCGAAAGTCAGTACACATTCTTATTTTGTTATCTGGTTTAGCCACAGCGACAATATTTGAAATCCATGGGGAATAGTCAATAGGGCGGATAAATCCAGCCTCCAATAATTTTTCAATCTCAGCCTTAACAAGCAGAGCCACCTTAGGATTCATTTTTCGAATCTTTTGTTTCACGGGCTTAGCGTCAGGAACTAAGACAATATTATGAGTAATGATCTTAGGATCTATACCAGGCATGTCAGAATATGCCCAAGCAAAGATCTCAGGGAATTCATGCAATAGTTCTTCATATTGTTTCTGTTCCTCTTCATCCAAACATTTCCCAATTTTAATAACTTTCTCTTTGTTGCAAGGATCCATCTTAACATCAAGGGTATCACTTATGAGAAGATTACTTTGTTGAGGAGTATCCTTTAACTGAGGGAATTCTTTCACAATCTTATCATTATCAATCTCTTTTCCAAAATAGGCTTCAGTGTTCAAACAATAAGGGAGTCCCCTATTGTGATGATAACAAGGAAGAGTGTCATAGGCTCCCAAGAACTCAGCTAAAGCATCGTCGGTAGGGAAGATATCCAAAGCACAATCACCCGAAGGATCCCCATCAATATACTCAGGGTGTTGCATTGATAGAGATGTAGAAATAGCATTAACACTAATGCATGGTCTTTTAGAAGCTTTAGTACGTCTACAGGGATTATAGCCAAGTCCAAAGGCATAATTGTGAAAATTAGTCTCTAGAGGAACTCTTATCCCTTGTTCATTAGCACCACAACCTTTTCCATGATACCCATGCTTAGCGAAAATGCGAAAACCACGACCATAACGATCAGCCATTTCAGGAAGAGAAGGTGGTTTTTCATAAGACAAAGAATCAAACTCTTCATAATTATTGATGTGAGAAGAAGAAGTTTGAGAAGCGGCCACAAAATTATTACTCATAGATTCAGGTAAGGTTGATTGATTTTTAGTTTCTTCTTTCTTTTCAATTTTGTGATTCTCAGCTTCTTCCTTCTTTTCAATTTTAATTTCTCTAGAAGGAACCTTATATTCACCCACAAAGGTAGGGTTAAAATCAAGAGATCCCCAATCATCCTCTACGAGAACCTTCTCAGGATCAAAATCCTTTTTATGTGTAGTTTCAAGTCGAGAAGGATCCTCTCCAGGAGCTCCAGACTCATCCAAAGAATTCCGATCATCGGAGAGCGAGGATTCATCGATAGGTTTCTTGTTTAAAGAGTCATCACTAGACGAGGATGGCTTAGAAGAACTCCCTTTGGAAGTAGATGTTTGTAGACAAGCTTGAAAATTAGTATCACCCATCAAAGTGTATGTCTTATTGTTATAAACGAATTTAACTTGTCTATGCAATGTAGAGGGGACAGCTTGCATGCTATGAATCCAAGGCCTCCCTAATAACAAGTTGTATGTTAAATTTCCCGGCATAACATGGATACGAGTAGGCAAAGTAACAGGTCCCACTGTGAGAGGTAAGGTGATGATACCTAATGAAGTCTTAGCCACATTGTCAAAGCCACAAATAGGACGAGAGTCAGGCTCAATAAGAGATGTATCCACATTCATCTTATGCAATAGATTGATGCTACACACATTAAGGCCAGAGCCATTATCTACTAGTGTTCATCTTATAGCAGTGTCTTTCATGACAACCACAATCATCAAGGGATCATATTGTTGTTGAATTTCACTAGTAGGCAACTCATCTTGGGTAAACACAATTTGAGCTTTAGGATTCATCACAGAGTTAACAAAAGATGCTATATTACTAGATGTATTCGGTGGAGGAACATTCAAATCTTTCAAGGCATCTTGTAACATTCCATGATGAGCGGAAGAAGTTTGAATCAAATCCCAAAGGGATATCTTAGCAGGGGTAACTTTAAGTTGTTCTATGAGATCATATTCCTTACCCATAACTTGCGAAATACGGGGAGCTTGAGGAAGAATTGGTTGAGGATTAGGAAGAGAGACTGGAATAACAGGAGGAGGATTAGGTTGCCTATTATTTTTGGTATGATAGGTATGGGCAACCGCATGATAACTCTCTCTAGTTATTTGCTTAGCATAATTGTAAGGACTTATAGGTTGTCTTCCTTGTACAGTGATGATTGGTTTATTCGGGGTACGAAAGGAATCATGATCATACCTTCCTTGAACAGTAAGGAGAGGTGATTTAGAAACTTGAAAGGTGGGAGAAGGATAAGCTCCTTGGACTTCAAAGAGAGGCTTTTTATGTTCATTCAAGTTTATCATGTTAACCAATTTAGAGGTCTTGTTTTTGTTTATAGGTTTCGATAAAGCCACAAAGTCATCAAGAGCATCATCCAACAAAGCATGATCATATCGGTTAAAAGGTTTGTCTTTTGATTCAAAAGGAGACATCTCCTCATAGAGGGGATTATTGAAAACAACCATGTTACTAGACTCAGGGGAAGAGTGGATAGGAATGTATCCTTGAGAGGAATCATTCGACTTATCTTTCTCATCACACCTAAATGGCATAGTAACAAGGTTTATGAGTTTTTGGTAAAATGAAGGTTTAGCATCCTTAGGGTTTAAAAACTCATCTAAAGCTTCATCTAATTCATCTTGGCTATACTCATAATAATCATCAAAAGCATGAACATTTTGCAAATAAAAATCTGACATTTTGAAAAGATTGCATAAAATTTAAACACACAATGCAAAGAAACACACCCTTTTTTTTTTCTTTTTCTCTTTTAATGAAAATGAAATGAAAACACACTAAATCTAGATCTAGATCTAATAAATGCAATGCAAGAGGAAGCAATGATAGATTCACGTCGGGTTCACCAAAATGTGCGGGGGAAAAAGCGAGACTAGGTCAACATACCCTAATCCTACTTTTTGACACACATTACGGAATACGAAAGAGCCTAGAGATATCGCACAATTGGCTACTTCTTTTGGTGAAAGAGAGAGCGACGAGATATCTATTAGGATTCCTATTCCCTTGTTGAAATTGTAAGATCAAGTAATGCAAGTTCAAACCCTAATCCCAAAATGCAAGTATGAACCAATAACAAGATTGCAGAATTGAGATTAAACAATGAACAACTGTAAGTACAAGGATGAAATAAGAATGCAGATATGTACCCGGAGTCAAAATCAGACTGAAAATGTTCGGGACGGGGGCACGGGCGCCACTGTCCTGAAAACTGCACCGGAAACCACTGTTCTGCACTCTGGAAACTGTCTGCAAACTGTCTGTCCGGAGGACCAGGGCGCCCAGCGCCTCTATCCCAGGGATCAGGGCGCCCAGCGCCCCTGTCCCAGTCTCCTGCTCTGCAATTTCACACAGAGTGATGTTCCAACTTTCTCTCTCCAGATCTGTATCCCTCGGCGTCGTCCGAATCCCGAAACCTGCAATAATATCTGAAAAAGGGGGAGGGGCAGCTATATAGGGTTTTGCCTTAGTCAAACCCCCGCTTCGGTGATTTCCACCTCCACGAATAGCCAAGTTGTTTTGTAAAATGTATTGTGTGTGCAGACCTAGTGTGTGTGCAAGGTCCAAAATGCAAGAAAGCAAACTAGAGCAACCTAGAAAGTAAACCCTAATTGCTTGCAAATGATAATGTAAATGCTCTAAATCAAGATGCAATGTGATCTAAAGCATGAATAAATGATGTATCAAAGCTTATGCAAAGACATGAAAACAATACGAAATCATACCCAACCCTCAAGGGAGGAGTACAAGCCAATCTTCAGTCAGTAATCTCCTATTGTTCTTCAATGTCTTCCAAGCCCTAAGTGGATGAATGAATTTGATAGATGCTTGATAGAACGATGTTGAATGTTGTTGAAGTCCTCAAAGATCTGCTCTTTCGCTGCATATGAAGTTCCTGGAAACAAAAATCCGATCCCTTCCAATGAAGAAAGAGAGCTCTTATGTATGAAACCCTAGGTCGTAAATTCGTATTTTGGCCAACCTAGAGATTGAATATCCTGCCAATTTCTTGGGGTTAAGCTTTATTTTATGATTGGATCGTGCTCCCAAAATTTCGGGAAAAATGTCCGGGACCATGTGCACCGGGCGCCATGGTCCTGGCAACTTTTCACCAAATTTTTAGGGCCGTCGAATATGATGATTTTAGAGAGAATCCCAAAGTTATAGGTGATTTCGAGATGTTTTGACCCCGAAACCAAGCCCCCAAGTTTGAAATAGGACTTAATTAGGGTTTTTGATTAAGTGGTGTATTAGAGGAATAAAATGCGAAGGGCGCGCTTTAGTGAAAGGGCCCAACTTTGTGATGTAGAGAATGATGAAATAGGACCTTAGACCTAATTAATTTGATTAATTAAGTGCTTAAGGAGAAATGCAATGCAGAATGTAGAATGCACTAAGGCGGGTGCTAAACTAGGTGTGAAATTGTACCACCCTAGCGAGTGCGTACAATTTACGACGCTACAAATAGGACTTCAATTGGTAAAGGAGAGATGTTTTGATTGAATTAGATGATCAGTGATGATTGGTTATTTGCCATTTGGAATGTGAACTTGTATCATGGAAATAAGTATCTGACCAGAATCAGAACTTGTGATGACTATCAGAAGGGGTGTTTCAAATTTTTGATGAAGTTTTGCTAAGGTTTTAGTAGGGTTTAAGATCGGTGAAGAAAGCATCAAACCAGTAATGATTTTTCTTATGATGGTGATCGACGATAAGTCTACATTAAGGTGGTAACATAGAACAACCCGTTTGAATGATTTAATTAATGTTTTAGCATGATTCAAGGAAGAATTTCTTGGGAAATAGCAAAATGCTTAGTGAAGTATTTTGAGGGTTTGACTTTGGTACAAATCAAATTTTCTTGATGGGTTACGATCAACCAAAGCTTGATATTGCATTGTAATTTGATGTAATGATCTGTATATTGATCCAACATGATCTCTTATGATTTGTATTGTAAATTCATGATGTAATTAGGGTTTAGTGGCCAACTTAGTTGAGATGGCTATTCAGGACAACACAATTGATGTTTATTGTGTCAGTGGTGTTGAGAGAATGTCTTCAGCTATCTAAGAGAAGTGTGAGATCTTCCTGATAATTGTAGAGTGTTGACCATAAATGGATCTAATTTATCAAGCAGAGAAGTGCAAGTAACAGATTATTTATTCATTGTTGTTCCCTAACAGTTGCAACTAGTTAAATCCCTTAATTGGGTAGGTCCTAACATGACTTAAAAATTTAAGTCCCCTAACAAGGAAACTTTGAAAAGAGTTTTAAATCCTCTCATGAGGTTAAACAGATCATCAAGGTCCTAACTAGGGTGCTAGGTAAATCCTTTAACTAGGTGACTCCTAACAGGGTGTATTGTAAGCTCCTAATAGGGTGTACTTCAAAAGAGTACAAATATTTGTGGGTGCCAACTCCCACTATGGTTTTTCCCTATTTGGGTTTCAACGTCAAAAAAATTATGGTGTTCATGTGTGGAATGTTTTTCATGTGATGTTCTTGTTTATGTTACATTTCATGCACTGTTTCTGAGCACACGGTTGTGATATTTTATCAGAGATTTATCAAAGGTTATTGGTACTGATAAGAGTTGTTAGAGAAAGTGTTTGATTTTATAGATAAGGATAATAAGTTGGTAAATTCTCAAATGTATATGATTGCTTAAGTGGTGAAAGAATTGACAGACGTGGTAAATGATTTGATTAATGTGTTAAGCAAATCTGATTAAGAGGTTGTTAGATCTGATAAAAGAAGCTGAGATATTTTCAGATCTGATATAAGTTTGATTTTGGTTTTAAATTCTCAATTGGTATTAATGCTGATTCAACCCCCCCTCTCAGTATTAATCGGATCCTCATAGGATTAATAGTGTATTGACTACTATATATTTATTTACTTAACAAATGCAAAATAATAAAATAATAAAACAAATGATAACTAATAAATAGTTAAAGGATGAATGGAGTGATGACAATATGAGTTGTTCAAGATGTTCTATGGTGAGGCTTATATTTAATTAATGGTATGCAAATAATCAAATAAATAATAACTAATAAATAATAACTGAGATATATGATGATTTGTTTTATAAAAAGAAAGGGCAAACATTTTTGACCCAAAGCTATGAATCTTGATGGCAAGAATAACAACACCAATACTTCACCATCGCACCATGCTAATATCTGTAGGGATATATGGCATGTACAAATTTTTCCCCTCTTTGAGATGATGTTGTGACTAATTAATAGTTTTTCGATGTTTGAAGGCCTATTTTGAGTGGTTAATGTTTATACACTTTATGGTTAACTTAAGTACAATGCAATATTCCTAGAGGTTTCCTTATCAAAGTTTCACATCTATTTAAATATAATAATACAACAACAATTAGTAGCTATATCCAAATGAGTAATTAATCCCAAATATTTGTCACCAGGCTAAGATCAACTAGCTGAGTTAGAGTGCTATATAGCCATTAATACACATTGCACATTTATCTATGGGTTCAAGAAATATTATAACCTTTTTATAATAATTTTCATACATAGTGGCAAGTTGTGGTTATACTAAACATCTTTTTTTTAATAGTTGGCATTTAGGATAGCTTAAAATAATTCCCTAGTTAACAGTACTAAATTGTGAAAAACATACATAAATTAAACTAACACTAACTTACTCCAACAACAAACTATTCTAAAAGTGATACAATTTAAATAAAAGTGTTTGACCTTGAACCGATATGGATTCGTAGGCCTACTCCATTGGGCAATTAAATCATGAATAACAAATTGAAAAAGAAAATATTCAATATAACATCAATAAAACCATATTTTTATTTTAGTGAAATTAAATAGTATATAAAATATGCACATAATGATATATATCAAAACAATGATGGCCCTTGTGAAATAAAATATGACCATGTTACCACATATTTGTAATGTTTTACATATTTCCATACATATATCAAACTTCTATTATAGTCGCACTATTTAATGTGGTGAGAGGAAATATATAGTTGTGACTTTACATTCCCCTAAGTCATTACTAGTTCTGATGAAAATATTCATTATAAAAGATATACAATTAAAAACAAATTATACAGTATTAATATAATATATTCAATTCATTTATAGCTCAAATGCACATCCATTAATGTTCTCGAGTTCATTTATAGATTAGTAGACCCATTTATTGGCTTCATGACTAACCATTACATGAAAAATTGAATTATTATATGTATAACTATCATTTTGGTATCCAAATTGTAGATAGTAGGCTTAGAATGATAAAACCTAGATGATGTGAGAAAATCCATCATCATCAATTCACAATCATTGTTATATTATGATTATTTTTAAAACCAAATGATAACTACTATGAAGTGAGTTAGAATATTATAGGAAGCAATGACGAACATCATCCAAACATATAAATTTCCTTTACATTAATGATTCCTTTGAATTTGGAGTAATATGGTATGGTTGAGCTGCAAAATTTGCTACAAATATTGTGCTAAGAGATGAATTAAAAACTATCAAGATTAAAAACCTTACCTGTGATATTAAATACAATATGAGGTAGAAATAATTTTTAATATCCTCAAATTTATGTTCTTTTGATTAAATAATTATCCCTTAAAAATGCTAAGAACAAGATAATTTAGAGTTTCAAAAAATCATTTATGAAATTTTGGATTAATTTTGTCATTATTGTCGTATCTAACATATGAAAATACAAACCTTTCGATGAATAATGGTTTCTAGGTGGAGAAACACTTTTATAGTGTCCACTATATCTAATTTAATCTTAAATTATCTTTGGTATGTATGGGGGATAGGTGAGTTTGGAGAGTAAAATGTGTGGGTGTCTCAAACTTCAATAGTCAAAGATAAATCATACAATTAAGTTGTGTGAAATGGGGGGAGTCTAATTAAAAAACCCAAAAAGGTGAGAGAATTTTGGAATGTCAAAGGTTGGGAGTTAGACACACATTATGAAAAGTAGTTGAGGAGAGGGAAAGTTAAAATTCCAACTCTTAAAGAGTACTCAATAAAAAGGTTTCGGAGTTAGGAGTTTCAAGTTGGTGAAGAGCATGATGTGAAGTGATGTTTAAAATTTTGATATAATCTAATAAAATTTTAAACATCTTGGATTAGGATCATAGATAACAAGTACCCAAGTATAGGAAATTCTACAAATCTAACTCTAATGAACAACTTCAAGAAAAATTGAGTCAATAGTAAAAAAATGAGGAAATGTTGAAAGGATTCAAACTATAGGAAATTAGAGGTTGGGCATGAGAAAAATTTCATGCCAAGAAGGGGAATGTTGATGAATTGATAAGGATAGAGGGAAATTATGAGGAAGGGTGAATGATGGATAAACCTACAAGTTTAAAAGTCTAATAACTTTCATAGACATAGGATTTGATTATAAAATACCTCAAAATCATAACTTTTTGGGCTTCTTGCAACTATTAGCACTTGGGGAATGACACACAACAATACATAGAGAAAAACTGACTCACATGGGAGATTAACTAAGAATATCTCATGGTGATTATACATTATTATTTTAAAATAGTTGAGACACACAGAAGGCAAGGGACAAAAAAATTGGAATTACACATTGAAGTCCCAACAAGGGTAATAAAAAGAATGATTCTATAGCATAACTCTTAAGAGTTATTAGATATAGTTAAAATAGAAGTGATGGTCATATATTGGTTCAAGTCATGTGATAATAAATGATCTTAAATGTGTATCAAAGTCACTCAGAATCAAATATTAAGAAACAAGGTGCCAGAAAAAACATAAGTAATGGATTTACGACAATATAATAAATCTATGGTGTATATTTAGCATATTTGAATTCATCATTGCCTCACCTATTGGTCCTTACTTCTATTCTATTCTCTTGTTAATTCCTATTATGAACTAGTAGATCTAGGGTAGAGGGTGGATAGTTGATAAGAGAATGGTGAACACCACTTTGATTTGTATATGAATGGGTTTAAAATGTATTAGCATAGACATGGGAATGGATGGATGTTGGATGTGTGTAAAAAATATGAGAGATGGAAGACGTAATAAGCTAGGAAAGGGACATAGAATAGGAATTATAATGAGGTGCATGGATGAGAATGGATTGAGGGATTAAGAAAGAAATAAATATTGTATAAGAAAGGATGGTAGATGTAGGAAGGTAGTGAACAAGAGGTGTTAAGATTAGTTGGTTAGTGGTGGATGAGATAGTGATGCAGGTAATATAGAAGAAGGTTGCAAATTGGAGAAAGGATAAACAATGAATACTTGGTACTAGAGTAAGTACGAGAACACTGTGATCCAAAAACCCCACTATCTTAACACTGAGAATCGTAGGTTTAAAAAAGAGAGGATTTTGTAGATTTTGTGAATTAGGGATTTTTGGTTTTGTTAAACTTGGAAAGGTTTGAATCCCTCAATTTTAATCATCTGGCTATTACAGTAAGTCATTTTGTTTTTTTGTAAAGAGTGGCCACAACAGGTTCCAATTGCATGTTTAAAGACACAAGGTTTTTAATATTTTTTCCCAGCTGTGAATGGAGGTCCCTTTTTTTTTAACAGTAATAAAAGGTTATTGGTTTTGTAGGTTTTTTTAGGCCATGTTAGTCTTTTCTAAACTATTTCAAATAACATATTTTTCATGGACTAATTAATAAATTATTATAGGTCTAGCACTAGGTTAGATTTTAAAAACCTATAAAAATAAATTTAATTAAATAATAAAAAAAAGTTGGACTTAAAAAGAAAAGTCAATTAAGAATTATATTTAAAAAATGTCAAATACTTATATTTTATTTCATGATTATTTTTTTCTTTTAGTACATTTTCATTATATATTCTAATTAAAGTTATTTCCTACTGAAGTTAAGAAAGTAAATTAACTTCGATCATTTTTGCTTTATATTTCACTCTTTACTTTTTTAAGAAAAACAATTTAGTTATCACTCTCATTGATACAAACTATCATAGTAGGAAATAGGGAAAGCTGGAAAGAATGTAATGAACAACCATTAACTCAAACTCTAAGAAAAATGCCTACTCAACCAATAAAGAAACTAAAAGTGAATATGACAAGTGAAGAGATGTAATTAGAAAATGTGAGTCATGAAAGAGAAAAGGGCTAGTTGAGTGGGGAGAAGATTTTAGAAAGTGGAAGAGTAAGGTGGAAATAGATGGAAGAGTTTAAGTGGCAAGAGAATTCTGAAAGTGGAAGAGTTACAAGGTTAAAAATCAGTAAATTAAATTTATTAATTTCATTCACATTTAGGATAATTAAATAAATTTTAAATATATTTAATTATGAGAATTGAATTAAGGGACTAAATTATTAGAATAGATAAATAATACTAAATGAATAATTGGTTAGGATAATTAAACAATAAGGATTATTTAATTAAAAGAGGGATCAAATAATTTAGATAATTATTTACTTGTAGAAGTATAAATAGGTTGAGTCATTAATGAATCGAGGTTGATTAATTAAAGAGAGATTAAAAATTATTTAATTATACTGAATTAGAAGAAGAATATTAGTGCTAATAAAACTATTTAATTAACTTAGATGAAAAATGTCATTGGAAACCTAGGACAGTTTTGAGTGGACCCACGCAAACATTAACATAGACTAATATTAATTTCAAAATGATGTAATTAATTTTCAGTTCTTTTGTTTGAAATGTTTAATAACATGTGATTAGTTATGGATAGATATTTATTTTGCTAAAGGGAGATGAGTTATTGAGTTTAGTTATGATATAGATTTATTTATTTTCAAATTCTTAGGTGCGTTTTTCTAGAAATGTTATCATTTATTTTTATTGAGACCAACATGTCATAATTTTAGTAATGAAAGTTTTTGAATGAGCTTTGCATGCGGTTGGCAAGAATCTCTTGGTTTAAAGGTGAAGGTGTAGGGTCCTCTCCTATTGCAACACTGCACGCATGAAGATTGGTCCAAATTAGTGTTAGTATCATGTGGGGACTTGTGTGTGGATGGTCACATCCTCACCCCTGACATCCATGACGTGGTATACCCCCGAGTGATGGTGGTTCCTATCCCTTGGTCTTTCTTCATTCTGATCCGAAGAAAAAAGGTGTGGCAAATGAGAAGGTTGTCATTCCCAATGGTAAGGTAAAAGGTTCCTTTCAATCTTTGAATATGTTTTATGTCAAAAAATCTTATGGGATTTAGAAGCACATTATCAATAGTGGGAAACATGCCACTACTAATATGGTCTTTGCAAAGTGTTATAAGATTGGAACATGTTTAGATATTAAAGACGCTTTCTTGGATAGGAATAATGCCAAAATTGAGCACTTATTTGTTGTTGTGAGAAAATGGGTTGCTTCTTAGTGGGTTATTAAAGGAAGTGTGACCATTTTTGCACTACCTAAAGGGTTATTATAATTCACATTAACTATGTGCAATGGTCTTTGATTCTTTAGTAAGAAGCACCTCATTTTGTGCAAGGGGTGTTTGGGCTTTGATCCTTCAATTCATTTGTCTGGTGTCATCCAAACTTAGGTTCATCTATTGGGGTTGTCATTGCAGTTCTAAAATAAAGAAATTATTGTTGGGATTGCTAACTCCCTATAGTTTCTATCTCTTGGCTTTGTCACCAAGAATGGAACTAGGTAGGTATTTTATTTTTCTTGTGTGTGTGTTGCACCTGAAACAAAGTTACCATAGTGGATTGTATTGAAATATGAAATGGGTACTTGGAACCAATCTTTGGAATTTGAGAACTTGACTCACTTTTGCTAACTTTTCTTGACTATAAGGCACTTATGTAATGCTTGTCTAAGAGTTGGTCCTTAGAAGACTAGTCCACTTTCCCATTCTAAAGGGAAGGACCTTATGGCTTCAATTCTAGTTCTTGAGGCTAGTGGCTCTATTTATACTTTTGACGATTCAGTTGCTTTTCATTTGTTTGAGGTTTCTTTACAAGAGAAGTACTCCCTTCTAGATCCTCCAAATTGTGTGATTGCATTGATGACTTCAACCTTAGTGAAAGGCTTTTTTGTCTCATTATTTTGATATCTCTAGACAAGCCCTTATATAGGAGCTCAAGGATTGGTTGGATTGGTACATTGATAGAGTGATAATGCTATTGGGCATGTCTACATCTAGTGGTTTGAGGAGGGAGGGTAGAGGTACATTAGAAGATGTGTGGTTGATAGATTTTTGTGCATCATTCCACATGACCTCACATTGGGGTTGGTTCATGAATTATGAAGAATATGATGGAGGTAAGGTGTATCTCAATGATTATTATCATCTAAAGATTATTGATTGTGGAAGAGTAAATATAAGATTCCTTGATGGTAGAGTGAATGGGATCAATGGTGTCCTACATATCTTGGGTTTGGCATGAAACCTACTTTTTGTAACTAAATTAAGTGATGTGGGTGTGCAGGTTATTTTCTCACAAGGTGCATGCAAGATGACTAGAGGGGCTATGGTGATTGCTAAGAGTGTTTGAATTTGCATCTTGTATAAGTTGGATATATGCAATGTACACTGTACTAGTTTTTCTAAGGATTTAAAGTAGAGGACTCTAGATTCTTCATCCAAACTATCAGTTGAGATGTAAAGAGATATATTACTTATACATCTAAGGGTCATAATTTATAGGTACCCAAGGATGACAATTCTTTTGACATGAAACTTATTGTGGAGAAGAAATTGTTATGGCACTGAAAAATTGGTCAAATTTGTGAGAAGGGTCTTAAAACCCTAAAAAATAAATGCCTCATAAAGGGGCTTGATTATTGCAATACTGAGTTTGATTTTTTCAAACATTTCATTTATGGAAAGAAAAAATATGTCTAGTTTTACTTTTGTTATTACAAATTTTCTAGGTTTCTCAATTGATACATTTTGATATTTTTGGTCTTGTTAATGTCCCGTCAATTTCCAAATCTATGTATTTTGTACCATTAATTGATAAATGTAGTAGAAGGACATTTATTTATTTTCTTAGAAGAAAATTTGAAGTCTTTAGTCAATTAAAGGAGTTTATGGCTCTTGTTGATAATTAGACTTATAGAAATATTAAGTGTTTGAGGATTGACAATGGTGGTGAGTTTTATTTGGTAGATTTTGACAATTTTTGTAAGAAACATGAGACTAAGAGGCATAATAAACCTCCATACACCCATCAAAAAAATCAAGTTATAGAGAGGATGAAGAAGACATTGATAGAGATGGTTAGGAGTATGCTTAGTGGTGTTGGCCTTAATTTTTTTGGGCCAAAGCTATAGCCATTTTTCTGTTATTTAGTAAATAGTTCTCCTATATCAAAACTTGTTGATAAAACATCTATGGGGGTGTTTTCAGGAAATAAGCCTTCAATGAAACATCTTATAGTATTTGGTTGTGCAGATTAATATGCTCATTTTTGAGTGAAAAGAGTTCTAAGTTAGAGAAAAAGGTAGTGAAATGAATCTTTATCAATTATGGTGTTGGTGTAAAGGCCACAAGCTTTGGGATCTAGTGTTAAAGTTCAAGTTATCTATAGTAAAGATTTTATTTTTTGAGAGATGAAACCTTTCGCGATTGACCTATAGCCAAAGTAGAATAGAAGTAAAACAAGAAAGTAGTTTAGGTTACTTCAACCCCTAAGAAAGAGGAACTATGATCTCATAATGGATTTGATGATGAAGAGAGCTCTAGTAGCTCTAAAAGTTCAAAATAATATGAAGAACCTCAACCTCAACCTTTGAGGAGGTCTATAAAAATTAGGTGACAAACAAATAGGTTTGGTTATTCAATTTTAGATTCTAGTTATATTTTCTTGGATTTCTAACAATGATGAGCCTAGGATTGTGAGAGAGGCTATAGGTGTGAGTGATGAAAGTTCTTGGATGAAATCCATGGATAAAGGGATGACATCTTTGAAGAAGAATATTACATGTGATTTTTTATTCTTTCCCGAATGATGTAAGCCTATGGGATGGAAATGCATGTAAGAAAACGTGTGGTCTTGATGGTAGTGTTGAGAAACATAAATAATGATTGATTGCAAAGGAGTATTCATAGGTTGAGGGAATAGAGTATTGTGAGATTTTTTTTCCCATTACAAAGATGAAATCCATTCGATTCTTTTTATCACTTGCTACAACCATTGACTGGGAAATCAAGCAAATAAATGTGAAGACTGTTGGCATTATACACTCAGATGAGAATAGTTGATGTTGTCATTTATGTCAACCAACTAGTAACATGGTTCACAGGCTATACCAGCAATAGACTTCACCTACCGGCACCGACAGTCACAACAAAGGTTCACACCAGAATCCAGTTACACCGACAATTCAAGCCGACTTGGAAATACTATTGTTTATGCAAATTGTTTTGTATTGTAAATATATTTGTATAGCTGATATGATGTATTGTAAAGACTCATATATGTATGATATCTTGTAGGTCATTTGTAATGTAAGAAAGAATGTAATTAGGTTTGTATGTAAGTGAATAACTATATATGCATTTTGATGTATTTATTTTATGAGCGAATAAGAGAAAAGAAGAGCGAAGAAAGGTTTATGGCAAATGTATCAGATAGAGCTTAAACCGATATTGAATCCAACATTGCAGATGCTATTTTGAGCAGTACATTACCATTGAATTTAACCATCCAATTGTAGTTAGTGGGACTCCATTTTTGTTAGTGGGACTCCATTTTTGTATTGAGCATGTGTAGGCCCCTATTGTACTAAATAATATTTATTCATATTGGCTAGTGAGTAAATATTGTGGGTCACAAATCCCACCGAGGGTTTTCCCCTACCGGGTTTCCTCGCCAAAAATATCTGTGTTATGTTGTGCATTGATGCTTATTCTTTTGTTTCTCGTTAGTGCATTATTATTTGCTTACTGATATATTAATTTGAGTTATAAAGTTGCAAAGAAGTTTAAATCTTTCATCTATCGGTTAGACACAGATTCACCCCCCCTCTCAGTGTCTTTGGGACTGATCAAGTATCTAACAATTAGTATCAGAGCATAGTCCTCTATTTTTAGAAACTTGACAACTTGAGGAAGATTCTGAAACTAGTACCGATGGAAAGTTTCAGACAATAGTTGGAAGGATCTCTTGAAGATTTTGATGTAGAAAAATTGAAGAATATCAAACTGGAAGATGAACTCAGAACTGCTTGGGAATTTATCATAGAACTTCAAGAAAACCTGGTGATAGCAAAGAATAAGATAAAAGAATTACATGTGTAATTGCAAAACCAAGATGATGAAGAAAAGGAAACTCTCAGAGATATTGCAGAGAAACTAAGACAAGAGAACAATAACATGAAGAATGAGATGCAAGATTTAACCACGAGACTATGCAAGGATATTGAAGATAGAAAGAGGAATGAAGAAGATTTGGCCAGAAGACTTAATGAAAGATCAAATGAATCTATAAGGCTTAGTTATGAAAATGATATGCTTAAAATAGATTTGATTCACATGCAACATGACAAAGAAGAACTTATGAGACAAGTTAGCACTTTGGAAAGTGAGTTGGTCACTGCAAATGAATACAAAGACAAATTCAAGAATAGTTCAAAAAAGCTTGATGATATGCTGAAAAGTTAGAAACTTGATGGAGAAACAGTTAGACTTGGATTTGAACATGGAGAAATTTTTGGGACTGCAAACAATCATGATCACAACAAACTGGTAAGGCAACCTAATTCTTATAAATTTAATGGGAAATGTTTTAATTGCAACCAATTTGGTAATAGAGCAAATCAGTGCAGATTTAGGAATAATTAGAATACAATCTCATCCATCGGTCAATCCAAATGCAATAAAAATGGTCATAACTCAGACAATTGCAATATGAATGTGAAATGCTATGTTTGTTGTAGATTTGGACATTTATCTAACAATGCATAACTCAAACTATTCAAGGTTATGGAAAAGCTATTCAGAGAAACAATGTAACTTGTTATGCATGTAACAAGACTAGGCATATTGCAAAATTTTGTAGAAGTAATAATATAATGACAAACAATAAGGGATCTAATGATAAAGGCAAAAAAAGGTAAATGAAATAAAACAAGAATTCACTAAGCAATAGATCAAGAAGAGAGATTATAGAAATGATGAATCTGTCTTTGCATCGACAGGAGATTCTTCATCTAACTAAGGAATAATCCTTAGGGGTAAGGAAACTAATTGAAAATAATGTATTTACCCTCAGTTGGTGGTAAGAAGTTATAATTCTTCTTTACCGACAGATATGTGGAGTTTTCACTTCACCGGCGAAGCATTTATTATGGTTGTAAGTTAACTTTTTGGTTATAAAGCACCATAATTTCTCATTTCATTCTAAAGGTGAAGAAAAAAAAGGTTTTTCAATGCATTTTAATGGCATTCTAAAGGTGAAGCAACAAAAGGTTTTTCAAGGCATCCAAGGTCTCTTAGCTAAAAGGTATTTATCTTATGCAATGGATTCTTCATCCTCTATTCTTGAATTCGTTGCAAACCCTACTATTGTGGAAAACATAAAATGACCTAGACTAGTCTTTAAGATAATCCCTAAGATAGGAAAAATGGATGACTCCATTGGTGCATTTTCAAAAATTTCAAAGGGAGTTGCGTTTGTTGAAGACCCTAGGGCATACATACATTGCTACATTGAAAGTTTAGGGTCTGAAGATTTAAAGAATATGTTCATGAATATTATTGCTAACAAACAAGGTGCAGTTAAACTAGAACACAAGATTTTTGAGGATTTAGGGTTCATTGACATCCTCCATATGCCAAAATTCTCAAATGAAACCATCCGCTATGTTCTTAGCAAGGTTCACAGTGAATTCATGTGGTTAGACTCAGTTTTTAAGATCACTAAGGAAGCTATAAGGGATGTTACTGGTTTACCTTCCATCGACACTAGGCCTGGTAAGAAAAAGAAAATTCCAAACAAAGAGGTTATGAACTTAACCGAAGCTACATTTGACAACAGATCACTTAGGGTTAGTGATATAACTGACAGCAATGTTAAATATGCAAGTATGGTTATTGGATACAAAGTTTCTCATACTAATAGGTTGAATTCTATATCTAGTTCATGCATTCATAGTGCTTATGAGATGATTATAAATAATGCTAAAATTGACATTTGTGAATGGTTAAAAGATGAATTGCTAGAGAATTTGGATAAAATAAAAGGAGATAAGAAGGAAACCTTTAAATTTGGAAATCTAATTGTGTGTTTAATGCTTTACTTCTCAAAGGAGATTCCTGGTATTGGACATAAGGATTTTGCCTATGATATTTCTAATGGAAAACAAATAAAGGAGGCAATTACCAGCATGGGATCTGATAGTGACAAACTAGAAAAAGAGTATTTCAAGAATTTTGAAGCAAAAATCAGACAAAGGGAAAGGATTCCTCAAAGCATTGTTGATAAGTATGATAAACAAATATGCTTTCTTATCAAAAGAGATGAAGTATGGATGGAGGAAATTAGACCTAAAGTTGTCTGGATAACATAGATGGGCTATGAGGTGGATTCACACATCTTAGATTCATATGCTAAAATACTCCTAGATGCTCCATCGGAACCGACAGAGGAGATATTTGGAAATGTTGAAACAATTGAGAAAGGTGTTGAAGTTAAGAAACAGAAGAAGATAAGAGACAAGGTAATGAAAGATGCTTTGACGTTTGTTGAAATTATTAAGAAAGGCTTATTGAAACTAGATCCAATGAAAGGTGTTGTTGAACAAGAAAGAAAAGAAAAACAACAACCAATAGAACATATTTCTCTTGTGGCTACCTCATCTGAATTTGATAATGATAGGGCAACTGAATTCAAAAGAGTGGAAAGAAAGAAAAGAAAACCCTTACAAGTACCTGCTCCATCTCCTAATAAATCAAGGACACTCAGAAAGAAGAAATAGGTTGTAAGAGAGCCTGGTGGTCCTAAGAAGAAATTCACACCCAATAAGCAATCTAAACCAAAGGAACCAGATACTCTTTCACCGAAAGAGTTAGTCAATGAAATCACTCAAGACAGTAACCTTAGCAATGTAAATAAATTTTATCATTATTTTAAGGATTCAGATAAGGATACTATAGAGGAAAGTATTATTGTGTATCTAGATATATATAAGAAGGTTCTTATTGAATTTGTATATGTTCTACCTAATGATTTGTTCTTAAGACTAGAAGCAAAGAGAATGTTTGTTATGGAGTTAGACAAGAAATTGAAGGTTGAAGCTCTATTAGTTGTCCATCCTATAAATTCTAAACAAGAAATTGATGACCTAATATCTGAAGCCAATAGGACTATTTTTGTGAGTGGTCACTGGCAAGTTAGTCTTATGGCTGATAGAGTAAAAGAAATTGTAGATGAAATGGATGATAAATGAGATATATTTTTTTTGAGAGAGAGAAGAAAGAAGAGAAAGATAGACAAAAGGTAAATAAATTATTTACTTTAGTATATCAAAAAGATAAAGGTAAGGGTAAGGTTGGCAATATACCAAATATTACAGTTAAGGACAACTTACCACCACTGGCACATGACACCCCACCAATAGTAATACAGGCACCGACAGAAATGGAAAATGAGCCTGGAGTAGAAAAGTCCGAGGAAGTAAAAGAAGATAATGTTGATCCCGAGTCAGACATTCTATTCACAATGAATGTTGACACTTAGGATATCAATATTGTATTGGATAAGGAAACTGCAGAGGTAAAGAAAACTAAAGCTACAAATGTTGAGATCCCTGAGTCACCGGTCAACACTGTTGACTCTCAATAGAACATTGGGATATCGATAGAAGTAGAAAAGGAACAAGAACAAAATGTATCTAAACTAATAGGGAATGAAAATAAGAATAAAAACAAGAATGAGGATAAGAGTGAAGATAAGAAGGAAGAAAAAGTGGATAAAGAAGAGGTTAAGGATGGAAGCAAGGAAACAAAAGTGGTAAGGTAACTGTGCAGACATCCGGAGAAGAAATGAAACCAATTGCAGTACCTAGCACTTCTCCCAGTACATCCACCAAAGATTACAAAATAACAAATTTCACTGATGTTTTACTAGATTCAATAAAGAAGATCATAGAATGCAATGCCTTAGCATTTAAGGCTATTGATGATTCTTTACCAATTTTGTAGATGATTGTGTCAACATGCAAAGTTGATCACATTGTTGGGTCTGTGAGTAAATTGGACACATTGTCCAAATTCATTCCTTCTAACATTCAAACTGTGGATAAAATAAATGAAGAGACCATTAATGAAAGAGTGAAAAAGGAGAAAGAGGAATTCTTTGACAAGACAATTAAGGATTGTACTAGACAGATTGATTCTTTGTTACCGGCACTAAGTTCCACCATTTTGGAATACGAGGAATTGTACAGGGAAGCATGTAAACCACACCATTTAACAGAGGATGTTGATGAGTAGATAAAGAAAACACAAAAGGAAATTGATGATATTGCTGATAATACGATTGGTTCTTTGGAACTCACTTCTGTTTTGGATCAAGAAATGGCAATTTATGAAGAGAAGATTGAGAAATTGGAAAGGGAGAAAGCAAGGCTGAGAATGAAAACCCGGGAGTTAAAGAACAAGCTTGGTCGTAGATTGGACAACTTATTAACACACCAGAATGAATTAAATAACACATCTATTCAAGGAGAAAGATCACCAGAGCAACAAATGCATTATCTGACCGAGATGATTCGACAAACTGAGACCACAATTTCTGACTGTACAAAATTTTTGTAGAGTCTTAACTTAGTTTTGGCAGACATTTTTCAGATTGTACATAACCGACTACAAGGTTCTAGCTAATTTTTGATACTTTTGAAATCCTTTGTCATTGATGTCAAAGGGGAAGTAGTGTATGAGAATAATATATAGAAGGAGATCACTTGATTAGGGGGAGCACTCTCAGTTTTTGGACTTCATTTTTGGATATCAGTTTTGGATTTTTCTCATGAGTGTTGCCATCAATGCCAAAGAGGGAGATTGTTGGTATTATACACTCAGATGATAATAGTTGATGTTGTCATTGATGGCAACCAACTAGTAACATGGTTCACATGCTATACCAAGAATAGACTTCACCTATCGGCACCGACAGTCACAACAAAGGTTCACACCGACATCCAGTTACACCGAAACCAGATTATACCAGCAATCCAAGCCTACTTGGAAATAATATTGTTTATGACAATTGTTTTGTATTGTAAATATATTTGTATAGCCGACATGATGTATTGTAAAGACTCATATATGTATGAGATCTTGTAGGTCATTTGTAATGTAAGAAAGAATGTAATTAGGTTTGTATGTAAGCGAATGACTGTATATGCATTTTGATGTATTTATCTTATGAGCAAATAAGAGCAGAGAAGAGCGAAGAAAGTATAATGGCAAAGGTATCAGATAGAGCTTAAACCGGTACTGAATCCAGCATTACAAATGCTATTTTGAGTAGTACATTATCATTGGGTTTAACCATCCAATTGTAGTCAGTGGGACTCCATTTTTGTATTGAGCAGTGAGCTCTAGGCTATTGGCCTCCTTGCATGTGCAGGCCCCTATTGTACTAAGTAATATTTATTCATATTGGCCAGTGAGTAAATATTGTGGGTCACAAATCCCACTGAGGTTTTTCCCCTATCGGGTTTCCTCGCCAAAAAAATATGTGTTATGGTGTGCATTGATGCTTATTCTTTTGTTTCTCTTTATTGCATTATTATTTGCTTACTGGTATATTAATTTGAGTTATAAAGTTGCAAACAAGTTTAAATATTTCATCTACCGATTAGACATTGATTCACCACCCCCCCCCCTCTCAATGTCTTTGGGACATATCAAGTATCTAACAAAGACAACAATCCTTATGATGATATGGAGGAGGAGATATATATGTCATAGTTAGATCATTTTATGGTAAAATATAAATAAATTCTAACTTTACATGTTGATAAATTATTTGTATGGTGTGAAATATTCTCCTAGGATGTGGTGCAAATTTTTTTATACCTATGTGTTGAGTTTGAGATTTTAGAGCTCTAAATTTGATCACTATGTAAAATTCAAAATTGATAATAGTTGCATTCTCATTATTGCATTATATGTAGATTATATATTACTATTTGGTGAAGATATTTGATTTTTGACTTGAAACTTCTTAGTTGTTAGCATAGTTCTAAATGAAAGATTTGAATGGAGGTAGGTACATTTTGGGAATGTATATAAAAAGAGACAAAGCTAATAGAAAGGTTTTGTTAAGACAAAATAAGTATGTGAATTTGGCATTGGAGAGATCCAACATGATATCTTATAGATCCATGGCTGTTTTTATTGTTTTAGGAATGAATTTACTAGTGGAGGATTGTCCAAAATCTCCTACTAAGGTGAAGGTCATGGCTAGTGTAACATATGCAAGGTTTATTACAATATTATGTATGTTATGATTTGTATTAGACTATGCATTGCCTAAGTAGTGGTAGTGATAGGGAGGATCCTAGATTGCTTGAGTTAGCTTGACTTACTCTAAGGCTTTCTTCCTAGCCTAACCGGGAATGCTCCTCTCACTATCCCCCTAATCCACTCTAGGTCCTCACTATAGAGGTTTGATACTATGTTCTGTGTGAATTCACTTTCGTAAATCCACCAACTCACTCATCCACCGGATCCCACCAAACATCTTGCAGGGTTTGGTCCACCATGGATTATACCTACAACTTCTGCTAAGTTGTTTTTCTCCTCATGCTTGGGTCTTCTCTCCCTTTGATCCCATCTTCCTCTAAGATGAGGCTAATGGCCTAGACTCTAGTCTACCCTGCAAGTGATTCCTCTTGGTCACTGATACCTAGCCGAGCTACCATCAAGCTCGCCTAGGGCTAGTCTGCTGAAATGGTCGATGCCATTCCCTAGTCCGCTACACATAGAACTCTACTATACATTGCTGGCCCTTCTTGACAACCTCCAATGGTCATGTGGATCCCACGATGGAGAGTCAAGACAGAGCCATGTTGTACCTACTTGTCACCAATAGAAAATGAGAAACAGAACAACAACTTATTTACAGAGCCGAGCTTGGCACAAATTCAAAATTGGAACTCACAAAACACAGAAAAGTAACATCTACTCAATCACACTAGAATTTAAAGATTTAATCCATTATTTACAGTTTTCAAATGAAAATTGAGCTCTGAGAAAGTAACTAGAAAACGGTCTTTTTAAATTGTTATTGAAAAGATGTTTTTTTTCTACCTATCCAACCTCCTTCTCACCCCTTTACAGAATTCCCATTGGGTCTTTTATATCCTCTACGACATGACATGAATCATCCCTAACCAATGAGATTGAACTTGACACAATCGGTTTCTGACTGTAACTAATTTTTGGATTTCCATTGGGTCATCGGGTTAGCATTGCTTTCCTCATCGGGTCATCGGGTTAGCACCAAAACACTTACTTCGATATCCAATGGCAGTTTACAATTCACTTCCCTTTCTATCAGGTCATCAGAGTAGCATAGAAAAAACTCCCACCGATGGCCAATGCTGCACTCCCAACAAAATGCTTTCCCATCAGGTTATCAGTGTAGCCTAAAACACCTCCTGTCAATGGTCAATAGTGTGCTCCAGAGCATATGCTTTCCCATCAGGTTATCGGGCGGCACAAAAAATAGTTATGTCGATAGCCGATGGGCCTTCTGACTTGCTCCAACCCACTGGCGACCTCATCAGGCTATTGGGGTAGGTAGAAAACAGTCCCGTTGATAGCCAATGGCACCTCATCGGGTTATCGGGATAAGTATAGCCAATACATGAAATTTTCAAAAGAAGTCAAAATGCACTCCAAGCTCCAAACAAACAACCTAATGTACTAGAATGAGTCCTTATGACAAAATTGAAAAGGGTATTTGCTCACCCTTAGTTTCTCCTGCACCATACTCCCTACACAAAAAGATCAAGTCCCCCCTGGGGGTGGCAAGGCGACATCAATGCCCAATATTTTGAAATTGGATTCTGCAACCCAAGTGGCTTCGGCTTCACATAAGTTGCACCACTTGATTAAGTGTTCCATATACATGCCATGCCTCATTTGCTTCTTCACCCTGGAATCTAAAATCTGTTTTGCTTGTGTTTTAGAAACAGGTGGTACTGGAATATCACTGAGAGTAGTCTCCTCTTCTGGAGTCAGTCCATTGTCACTGCTATGGGATCTTTAAACTAAACCAAGTCTTGGACATTAAACACAGGGGACAATGCCAAATCTGTGGGTAAATCTACCTTATAAGCATTGGAGCCATACTTAGCCAAAATTTTGCAAGGTTCTATTCTCCTCATATGAAGCTTACTATGGACTCCCTTCTGCAATCTTGCCTTGTTCAGATGTACCATAACCATGTCTCCCACTACAAATTGAATGTTCTTTCTCCTCTCATCTGCTTTACCCTTAATCCGTTGTGTAGCGCTGATCAATGTTTTCAGCACTTGGTCATGCACCTCTTTCATAGACTAAGTTAAATCCTCTGCATGTCCACTTGGGTGGAGTCCATAAAAAATCTCAAAAGGACTCTTACCTATAGCTCTATTTACACTTTCATTATATGCAAATTCTACCTGTGGTAGCAATTGATCCCACATCTATCCATACTCTTTTGTCAGACACCTCAGAAGATTACCCAATACTCGGTTAATGGCATAAATTTGACCATCTGTCTGCGGATGGTATGCAGAACCAAAAGAAAGGTTAGTTCCCAGTCTTGTCCACAGAGTTTTCGAAAAGTGTCCCATAAACTTCACATCCCTGTCTGAAACTATACTAAGAGGCATCCCATGAATTCTTACCACCTCTTTGAAAAATAAATGTGCAACGTAACTAGCATCATGTGTAGTCTTGCATGGAAGAAAATGACTCATTTTACTAAACCAGTCAACAATGACAAAAATACTATCCAAGCCAGTCTTGGTTTTTGGTAAACCCACAACAAAATCCATGTTGATGCACTCCCATGGTCTTTTGGGAATTGGTAAAGGTTGGTATAGTCCAGAATTTGAAATAGTACCCTTGGCTTTTTGACACACAAAACACTGCTCAATATACTTCCTGATATCTTTATGCATTTTCAACCAATAATAAAAGCTTTGCACCAATTCAAGTGTTTTATTCAAACCAAAATGTCCACTAGGACTTCCATTTTTTTTTCCTATATGAGATTTTCCCTCATAGATCCTCTTGGCACACATAAATGACATCCCTTAAATAAAACACCACTCTACAATGTGTAATCTGCATACGGGCTATTGAAATGATTATTAAACTCATTGCATACCTTGTATACTTCAGAAAAGTCTTCATCTTCTCTGTAAAGCTCCTTGAAACTCTCCACACCTATGCTCTACAAAGTCATTTCCTGGACAGTCATAATTTTTCTACTTAAGGCATCTACTACCTTGTTCAGCTATCCCTTTTTGTGGTTGCTAGTGAAAGTGTATGCCTGTAGGTATTCTATCCATTTGATGTGTTGATTGCTCAACTTTTCTTGAGAATTGATAAAACTCAAGGCTTGATTATCTGTAAACACTACAAATTCTTTGGGCAAAAGATAATGCCTCCACTTCCTAAGAGCTTGCACTAAAGCATAAAATTCTAAGTCATAGGATGAGTATCTCTTCTTGGCATCATTCAATTTCTCACTAAAGAATGCTACTGGTCTCCCCTCTTGGTTTAAAAAATCTCCTACTGCTATATGACTAGCATCACATTCTAGGGTAAACAACTTATCAAATCTTGGTAAAAATAGGATGGGTTGGGTAGCTATCCTCTCTTTGAGCAACTCAAACCCTTGATCGGCTTCTTTAGTCCACCTAAATTTAGTTTTCAACCCACCCTTAATTGTATCAAGAACAGGAGCACAAATTTCACTAAAACCTCGAATGAACTTCCTATAAAATTGGGCAAGTCCATGAAAACTTCTTACCTCAGTACTAGTTTTCAGTGTAGGCCAACTCTATATTGCTTCCACCTTGCTAGGATCTATTTCCAAAGTGCCTTGAGATGCTACAAAACCCAGATGAATGAGTTCTTATTTTTTGAATTCACATTTTTCAAGATTGATTGCCAACTGTTCCTCATGCAGTTTCCTTAATAGAATTTGCAAGTGTTCAAGATGCTCTTCCTTTGTTTTGTTGAATATGAGGATATCATCAAGGTATACCACTAGAAATCTACCTATGTAGTCTTTCAACACCTCATTCATCAACCTCATAAAGGTACTAGGGGCGTTAGTAATCCCAAATGGCATAACTAACCACTCATATAACCCCTCTGTAGTCTTAAAAGTTGTTTTACATTCATCCCCTACTTTAATCCGGATTTGGTGATATCCACTCTTTAAATCCAGCTTAGTAAAATACTTTTCTTCTCCAAGACAATCCATTAAATCTCAATTTTAAGGATAGGAAATCTATATCTTATGGTGATTTTGTTTATTGCCTGAGAATCAATACATAATCTCCATTTACCTCCTTTCTTGGTTTCTAACACCACTGATAAAACACATGGGCTTATACTTTTTCTGATTAGACCTTGGTCAAGCAGCTCTTGTACTTGTCTTGCCACTTCTTTGTTTTGTTCAGGAGTCATCTTATATACAGCCTTATTAGGCAATGATACTATGGGTATAAAATCTATCTGGTGACTTACTGCTCTAGGAGGGGGTAGTCTTGCAGGTGTTCCATCACTCACAATGTCCTTAAACCATTCTAACAACTACTGAACCTCTGTAGGTAAACTTTCTTGCTCAGTCTTCTTTTCTTGACTAGGTTTCACTAAGAGAGAATAATGTTCTCCATCTCCTTTCTTGAGATCTCTCAAATTCTTTTCCTCCATTCAACAACACATTAGGACCACTGGTCTTGGTTCCTTCATCCTCTACCAAAGATTGAATCCTGTATGTCACCCCTTCCTTTGTGAATGCGTAGGAGTTCTTGTCTCCATCATGGATAGCCTTTCTGTCAAATTACCACGGTTTGCCTAGCAACACATGATAGGCGTCCATGGGTAAAAAATCACATAAAATTATGTCAGAATATTTCCCAATTGCAAATTCAACCCATACTTGTTCATTTACTAACACATGTTGTCTTTTATTCAACCATGTGACCTTGTAAGGATGACTATGTGGCATGCTACTCAATCCAAGTTTACTTACTGCTTCTTTGGAGATGATATTGTTCGTTGGTCCTGAGTCAATGATCACTTTACAGACCTTACCAAGTATCTTGAACTTTACTCTGAAAAGAGACCTCTATTTAGGCTCTTCCTTTACTAGTTCCCTGATTAGTACCCTTCTAACCATCAGATTCTCACCATTCTCTATGTCAAGGTTTACTTCAAGAGACTTCACACTACTATAATCCTCTTGCACATAATTGATTCTTTTCTCTAAATGTGATGAGGTTACCTTCTCTGGACACCTATAGGCAGGATGACCAAAATTATTGTAGTGGTAACACTTCATGTTTGCAAAGTATGAACTGCCACCAGAACTTCCATATCGACCTTTGTTGTTGTTGTTATGACCTCTTCCTCTACCATAATTTCCTCTTCCACTGGATTCATTAGTTTGCTCAGTCAATTTTGACTCTCCTGGTAATCTTGTTTCACTTCCTCTGCCACTGTAGCTTCCTCTATAACCTTTTGAATCTCGGCCTATACCTCTTCCTCTACTAGTGCTTTCATGTTTCTTCTTATTCTTTTCTTCTACTTTTAGGGCCAACTGATAACATTTGTGACCGGTATTTGGTCTCAACAAACTTAATTCCTCTTGTATGTTCCATCTTAGACTATTAAGATATCTTGCTACTCTGATGGTTTCATCCTCCATCACTTTTGACCATAGACACAACTTCTAGAATTCTTTGGTGTAGGTACTTACATCTAACTCCTTTTGCCTTAGGTTTTGTCTTTTCCTATTCAACTACACTTCATAATCCTCAGGAACATAAGTCTCTCTGATTTTTCTTACCATCCCTTTCCAAGTAGAGATGGGGATCTTACCTTCTCTTTCTCTCTCATTTTATATAAACTTCCACCAAGTAACGACATCACCTCTCATTCTAGACTTAGCCACCTTAACCTTTTGGGCCTCAGTTACACATTCACACTCAAAATGGTTTTCGATTCCCTCTATCCATTCCATTACCGACTTTGCTTCCATCTTGCCACTAAACCATGGTACTCCTTCCAAAGACTTTCCACTCATTGCCTTCAAAGCCTTCAAGAATGGTTCTTGATCAACAACAGGTTCTGGGGTAGGGACTTCATCCTTTATTGCCAACATTTTACCCTTCTCATCTATCTTCCCAGTCACTTTTGCTATCTTGACCTCCATCACACCTAGTTTCTGCTCCAACCTTTCCTTGAGCAATCAATTTTCCTATTCTCGGTCAGTGACTTGCTTAGCCAATTCTGCATTGGTCACCATCTTTACTCCTCCTTTTGTTACTAGAGAAGTCTTACACTCTTCACCCCAAATATTTAACTTTCTCTAATACCAATATCATAGGGAG
The DNA here is from genome assembly GCF_030272615.1 of Cryptomeria japonica. Lineage (NCBI taxonomy): Eukaryota > Viridiplantae > Streptophyta > Pinopsida > Cupressales > Cupressaceae > Cryptomeria > Cryptomeria japonica. Next base: position 653,330,715 of record NC_081414.1, on the reverse strand, counting down.
GATCCTAGATTACTTGAGTCAGCTTGACTCACTCTAAGGCTTTCTTCCTAGCCCAACCGGGCTCCTCTCACTATTCCCCTAATCCACTCTAGGTCCTCACTACCGAGCTTTGATACTCTGCTATGTGTGAATTCACTTTCGTAAATCCACCAACTCACTAACCCACCGGATCTCACTAGACACCTTGCAAGGTTTGTTCCACCATGGATTATACCTACAACTTCTACTAAGTTGTTTTCCTCCTAATGCTTGGGTCTTGTCTCCCTTTGATCCCATCTTCCTCTGAGATGAGGCTAACGACCTAGACTCCAATCTACCCTACAAGTGATTCCTCTTGGTCACTAATACCTAGTCGGGCTACCATCAAGCTCTCCAAGGGCCAATCTGCTGAAACGGTGTTGCCCCCATATTTGGCCTACATAAAATTTGAAAAATTCAAATCGATCTCAGTGTCAAGTAAAGATCCAATAGTTGTTTTTGCGTAAACAGTGAACACGCAATACAAGGTCCTTACTAGTCAAAATCCAAAAAATGGGAAAATCTGGAGAATTACCACAAATTGGGAGAAACCAGTTGACAATCAGGATCTAAATATCATTTTGTATCTCATGTCCAACTTTCACCTAAACCCAGTTTACACTTTGTCACATTTTAAAATTTCAATTTTCAGTGTTTGTTGTCCCGAAGTGATTAAAATATCTCATTTAAGGTTTCCTCATGAGGCGTAAATAATTGTGTGGATCTATTTCTCTATCATTGACACATGTTTCAAATTTCAGGATCTAACTCCTTAATGTTTGAAAGTTATGCCATTTTTCTCTAGCCAAAGCAATATATTTAAAATATTTAAATTATTTCTCAAATAATAATTTAATATTTTAAATTCTTTGAATATGTCTGGTCATTTGTCCTTACAATGTTGTTCAAAAGCATCGGTTGCACTCTTCATTGTTTTCTCTCAGTGGCCAATGGTTTCCAAGATGTACTCGATTGTTTGTTGAAGGAGAAGGTTAGAAATGCTCAGTTTTTGAGCATTCTTAACCTCATTTTTCAACCTTTTGTAAAGAAGGTTAGAAATGCTCACTTTTTGAGCATTTCTAACCCATATTTCTAGCCTATCACAAAAGTTTAGGAATGCTCAAAACTTGAGCATTTCTAACCTCATTTCTTAACCTTGTGAGCCCCACTTTGTCAAGAAGGTTAGAAATGCTCAGTTTTTGAGCATTCTTAACCTCGTATAGATTTTATCAAAAAGAAAGAATAAAAGAGAGGAAAGAGCTTCAAAGTTGAGCTTTTGAATCTGTGTTGGATAAAATTGTAGATGTTTTTAATTGAACAAGTTTTTGACTCCATCATCCTAGCCTGTGCAAAAAGGGAACTTTGGAACATGACAGTGATACTCACCCACACCTTCGCCAATTGAAGCTTCGAACCAGATTGAAGATACAGGTTGTTTTTGTCAAACATTGAAGTTTTATATGCATGTAAACCATGGGAGCCAAATGAAGTATATCACATGATGTTTCAGGAGGATTGTGTGCAGGATGAGGAAAGCATACTAACGACATGCGAGTTGTTCGACCGAATACCTTGAAGAAACGTAATATAATTTATAAGAGAACTCATAGAAATCAAAGATGGTGATCTTTCTGCCGCAAACCAACAGGGAAGTCATCAAGCTGGTCACAGTTTAGGTAAAGTGTATAAGATAAAGGAATTGCATTAGAAATAATAGTCACGGCTGCTCTGGTATATGACAGAATTACAAATCGTGGAAGTTCACACAAGGCAGGTGAACTATATGACAGAATGCTCCAACGAGATGCAATCGGCAGGTATATAGCCGAATTCCATGACCTTTGCAAGCATCCTTTCAGCCTGCATAAAGATAAAGAAACTTCTTCAGATGTCATGATTGCCACTACTCTGGTAGACATGTTGCAAAATTTGGAAGGTGTAGACAATGCACATGGAGTGTTTGGCAAAATACCACGTGAAATGCAATGGTGGAAACATAGCAATGTGCAAACTATTTGATAGAATCTCTCAAAGAAATGTCTCTTTGGTAGGCATTAATCCCAGCACTATGGTCTCATGACATACAATGGCTACCTGATATCGTGTCACCCAAGCCACAAACCATCGAAGCACAGACAACACACATGAACTATTTAATAAAATTCCTCAAAGCAATGTTATCTCTTACGATGGTAGCAAGATAAGCTGCAATGCGTTCTTCAGTTCCAACCCATCGTCAATGTATGCTTCGATTACATATCAGTTTCCTTGTATCTAGATAATGTCAGGTGCGACGTGCTTCCATTGAACATAATTTCAGATAATATGAGCATACATGGTTTACCAAATGAATGATACTTCCCGGTCAGGATTTGTTTGACAATTGGCCCTAAGAATGGACATCCAGGATTCAATCTATTTCCCTGAGTGTGTCGTCAGCTAACCCCACCACATACATTGGTAATTCGAGCACCAACGAGGCCACACTACAAGATAGTTTGATGGTTTCGGTTTCCAATTCAATGGGTTACAAGGTTTCCAATAAAAGTTCATTCACAGAGAGGATAAGAAAATGGTACTTAAATCATTGGGTCATCAACAATATCAATGCAATGATAGACTAGATCTGGTATGATCCCATCACCAGACGGCTAGTAATTGAGAGTGAACCTCCCAAAATTTCACCTTGGACTAGAAAAGTTGTGAGGTCCACTTACAAAGCTTTCATTAAGTGAGGAGCACTTGTCTTTACTAGAGACAATTGTCCAAAGCCAATAACATGGCACTTCTACAGGAAGTTCACGGAGGGACAAATGTTGAAATGGAAAATACAAGCTTCTGTCTGGTTAACCTTTTGGCCAAATGCAAATGACATTCACTATTTCAAGACCAAATGCCATCATTTCTGTCAAGAAGTTGACCTTACATTGCAACAGTCTTCTTCTTGATTCACATCCGGTTGAATTTATAGAGTGGTGGTGAATTTCAGATAATTAACAAACATTGCAAGATGGCAGTAAAGGATTCTAGTTGATGTGATCACAATTGGTGTGTCCTCAAACAAAAGATATTGGTAGGTGAATACCTTATTTCAATGATCAAGATATCAACATATGGAATAGATGGTGAAGTGATTATGAGAGAAAATGTATATGATAGAATGCAAGGCACCTTAGAAGCTTGATTGATTGCCCCAAGGAATGTCATCACAAAGAAGGAAATAGAATGTTTGCATCATACATATTATGAAAAGATAGGGAAAGATAGGTCAAAGTCCAAGTTTTGATATTAATTTATTATTTATCATCGATAACATCTATATATATCATTTTTGTCTTTGAGATGTTGCAAAGGGTCTCTATTAAAAGAGGTTTATCCATTATAGATGATGTGAAGTTGGGATATGTTTCATCAAAGGAAAGTTGATGGCTAATGGCTACCTCATTATGCTAATGATCAAAGTCGCAACTTGTGGATGGTTGGATAATGAGATGGTTACAAGCACCATAAATGAAACAGATGAAGATGGAGAGTACCTCAGTATAACTCGCAACTTTGTTTTTCATCAAAGTCATAAAGTTTCAAGTTGTTCTTTTTGTAAATGTGACTTTTATCACTCATTGTAACTAGAGGTTAGAAAGTGGAGCTTATTCATGCAAAAGTGAAGTAGTTTCTAACTAAGCTCTTTTTACATAAAAATGAGTTAGTTATTAACCTATCCAAGTTACTTACTGAGGTGGTTATTCTAGGAAGCCTATAAATGCAGGGCTATTTCATTTGTATAGGGGACTTTTGATGAAGGGGAAAACTCTATTGGAATTCCAAGAGAAACTTGTAATGACATTTTGATTTGCACTATGTATAGAAAGGGTTTCGGACTTGTATATTTCCAAAAGGATAATGAAGAATACATCTTAGTTTGTGTGTTCTAAATGTATTCATGTGTTATCATTACTGATTTCTCGTATGTCAAATTGGTAGTCTCTTTATGCATATGTGATTTGTACAATTGATGTGATGATGCGCAAGCAACCTTTGGTATCTCAGTTTGAATGTGTTGAAGTATCTTATCTCTCCGTATGTTGAGATTTGTTATTCTTCTTTATTGTCATCTCATGGATAAGCATATTAACTTATAAATTCACCTTGTAATTTGTTGCTAATGTTGAGAAATCTCAGTTGATGGTCATATGTCTATTGTTGGGGTTTCTATCTTTATTTATTTTTAGTTTTATGTTTTCTCCTTTATGTACTTTCAGGTTAAAAGTACATAAAAATCCTAAATACCCCTATCATATGAGGGAGTTGCCCCTCTCAAACGCAGAGGAAGATCATGTTTCATAGAACGATCTCTCCAACTATTGGAACGTTTGTCACTGCTCATCGGGAAAACAGGGTCAGTTTCAGGTAAACGACCGCAGTGAGAAATCTATTTACCAATAGATTTTTGGGGACTCTACTAGGGAATGACATACTAGTCTGCTTCGTTCCTCAGATATTGTAAGGTACCTTCTTTAGAATGAAGGTTGGTGACTTTGTTTGAAAGATCGAATTTAGAACAATGGTTTGATACATAGGAAAGTGATAGTGAAAGTGATGATGAAGATTATATATATCCAAAGAGACCAGTTCCTGATGATCCTATACAAGTTAACTTCTTGAAGAAATTTTATGGTGGCATGCAGTTTACTCCAGATAAGATTCATCCCTCCTTATGTTGAGTGTTGCGAAATATTGAAGAAAAAGATGGAAAGGAGATTGGTTTTCTCGCTTGCGATCATTTACTCAAGTTAACAATCAAGAAAGATGAAGACAAAAGTGACCTTTCTCCTGTACAAATTGTTCAAATGAATCAAAGTCATGATGAACTTGAACAGGTCAACTTCTTGAAGAGTTTCAACAGTGGAAAGAAACTTGATCCTCATAAAACTAATCCTTCTCTAGTTTAGACTCTGCAAAAGGTTGAGGAAAAAGATGGAAGAGAGAACCAAATTTTTGCTCATGATTGTATTCTTGAATCAACAATAGATAATAATATCAATTCTCATTCTCCTTCACCCATTTCACAACAAAATCAAATTCTCTATGATCCATATATTCAATTTTTGAAAAGCTTCTATGGAAATATGAAACTTGATCATGCCAAAGTACATCCTTCTTTGCTTCAAATATTGCAAGAGATTAAACAAAAAGGAGGAAATTGTTTTCTTGAAGATGTGCATGCTCCTGATGAGATGTCTTGTGATCCAAGTGTAAAAAAAGATCCATCACATTATGCATGCATTGAGAAGGATGAAGTCATGATATCTCACAAGGATACATGTCAAAATAAAGATCAAGATGAAGTGTGTGAGCAAGAAAAAGAATCTTGTGTTCCTGTATGCCATGAGCATTATGAAGATCACCATAGCAAGGAGGAAGTATTCCATGAACCTGAAAAACAAAGAGTTTGAAGGAAGAATAAATGATTTCAAGACTTCCATGCAGCTCAAGCTTCAAGAAGATGATGAGGAAAGAGAATCCCAAGATGAATCTCCTAAAGTCTTCATTCCAACTTGGTGTCTCAATTCTTCTGATAATGACTTTTTATATGGAGAGGATATTCTCATTCATCCATCACTAATAGTGGAAGATGAAAACATTTCCGAGGAAATCAAAGGTATGATACCTAGTGAACAACCTTGTACATATATGACCAACAAAGAAGCAACCAAAAGTAAAATGTTAGAGACATATTCTTTATCTTCAAAAATGGAGACTTTTACTAAACTCCTAGATCAGTCTCAAGTGAAAGAAGTTGAACCATCAAGCATTCACTCTTTATCATACATGCCGCCTAAGTATGAAGTTTTCAAATTCCATGAAGAGTTTGATGAAGAGGAATCATTGGGCTAAGAGAACACAAAAAGTAATACAAATGTCTATGAGCAGGTTGAAGATGAAATCCATGTAGGAATATCAACAAACGTCCCTATCTCGATGGAATTGCAATCTATGCCTTATGAAGTTTCCAAGGTTCAAAGCAATCCTCCTTTTGAATCTTTAAACCAAGAAGACACCCTTATCAAAGAGGATATTTTTGGGAACTTTACCAAGAATGCAGAGATAAGTGAGGTAATGGATGATCTAATGAAGGAAGCCCATGAAGTTAATTCTCATAATGATTGTATTCCAGATTGGTGTTTGAAGGCTTCCGAGGATGACTTCTCTTATGGTAAAAGTGTGTGTCTCATTCCTTGGTTTTTAGATGAGTGTATTTATATAGGTGTTTTTCAAGCTGACAGTCATGAACAAGATTCGATGGATGTGTTAACTCAAATTTCTTCACATTATAGATTATATGAAGGTTGTCCAATTCATGGGTTAATTTGTTGCAAACTAGACTATCAGAGGGATCTCTAGATAGAGGATATAGGTATGCTTGATGATATTCCACAAATTCCCAATAATGTTCAAAATGGTACCCAAATCCTTCAAGAGAGCTCGCCGATTTATGATGAGATATGGTTGTTTGGTTCATTGCTCAAAGATATTTCTCATCTTCTACACATCAATCTTGCCAAACTACTGAGCTTATAGGTGCCACATGGATGCACGCCACTTATCTGCAAAGGTGCCTATTTCTCTCAGCATGTGAATGGTTTTGTATGACAATCCTGGAGACGTTTGAGGTAGGCTTTGCCTACCATGTACATACTTTAGTTATAATTTTTGTTGTGTCCATCCCATTTTTGGTTTGTGTCTAGTTTCTCTAGATATTCCCTATGTTGTTTCTTCTGTGACTATGTTGCCCAATGAATAGTACACTAGCCTGCGAACCAGAGATTTTGAGTTCATCCTGCGTCCTTTGCAGTCCTTGTCCCCAGTCAGAGCCAACTGTTGCCCCCATATTTGGCCTACATAAAATTTGAAAAATTAAAATCGATCTTAGTGTCGAGTAAAGATCCAATAGTTGTTTTTGCGTAAACAGTGAACACGTAATACAAGGTCCTTACTAGTCAAAACCCAAAAAATGGAAAAATCTTGAGAATTACCACAAATTGGGAGAAACCAGTTGATAGTCAGGATCTAAATATCATTTTGTATCTCATGTCCAACTTTCACTTGAACCCAGTTTACACTTTGTCATATTTTAAACTTTCAATTTTTGGTGTTTGTTGTCCCCAAGTGATTAAAATACCTCATTTAAGGTTTCGTTATGATGTGTAAATAATTGTGTGGATCTATTTCCCTACCATTGACACATGTTTCAAATTTCAGGATCTAACTCCTTACCATTTGAAAGTTATGCCATTTTTCTCTAGCCAAAGCAATATAATTAAAATATTTAAATTATTTCTCAAATAATAATTTAATATTTTAAATTCTGTTAATGTGTCTGGTTGTTTGTGCTTAAAAAGTTGTTCGAAAGTGTCGGTTACACTCTTCCTTGTTTTCTCTCAGTGGCCAATGGTTTCCAAGATGTACTCGATTGTTCGTTGAAGCTGAAGGTTAGAAATGCTTAGTTTTTCAGCATTCTTAACCTCATTTTTCAACCTTTTGTCAAGAAGGTGAGTTTTTGAGCATTTCTAACCCATATTTCTAACCTATCACAAAAGGTTAGGAATTCTCAAAAATTGAACATTTCTAACCTCATTTCTTAACCTTGCAAGCCCCACTTTGTCAAGAAAGTTAGAAATGCTTAGTTTTTGAGCAATATTAACCTCTTATAGATTTTATCAAAAAGAAAGAATAAAAGAGACGAAAGAGCTTCAAAGTCCAGGTTTTGAATCTGTGTTGGATAAAATTGTAGATGTTTGTAATTGATCAAGTTTTTGAGTCCATCATCCTAGCCTATGCAAGAAGGGAACTTTGGAACACGACAGTGACACTCACCCATGCCTTCGCCAGTTGAAGCTTCGAACCAGATCGAAGATACAGGTTGTTTTTGTCAAACATTGAAGTTTGATATGCATGTAAACCATGGGAGCCAAATGAAGTATATCACATGATGTTTCAGGAGGATTGTTTGCAGGATGAGGAAAGCATACTAATGACATGCGAGTTGTTCGACCGAATGCCTTGAAGAAACGTAATATAATTTATAAGAGAATCCGCAGAAATCAAAGATGGTGATCTTTCTGCCACAAACCAACAGGGAAGTCATCAAGCTGGTTACGGTTTAGGTAAAGCGTAGAAGATAAAGGAATTGCATTAGACATAATAGTCATGGCTGCTTTGGTATATAACCGAATTGCAAATTGTGGAGGTTCACACAAGGCAGGTGAACTAGCTGACAAAATGCTCCAATGAGATGCAATCGACAGGTATATAGCCGAATTCCATGACCTTTGCAAGCATCCTTTCAGCCTGCATAAAGATAAAGAAACTTCTTCAGATGTCGTGATTGCCACTGCTCTGGTAGACATGTTGCGAAATGTGGAAGGTGTAGACAATGCACGTGGAGTGTTTGGCAAAACACCACGTGAAATGCAATGGTGGAAACATAGCAACGTGCGAACTGTTTGACAAAATCTCTCAAAGAAACATCTCTTTGGCAGGTGTTAATCCCAGCACTATGGTCTCATGAGATGCGATGGTTGCAGGATATCATGTCACCCAAGCCGCAAACCATGGAAGCACAGACAACACACGTGAACTGTTTAACAAAATTCCTCAAAGCGATGTTATCTCTTACGATGGTAGCAAGATAAGCTGCAATGCGTTCTTCAATTCGAAGCCATCATCAATATATGCTCCGATTACATATCAGTTTCCTTATATCTGGATAATGTCAGGTGCGACGTGCTTCCATTGAAAAGAATTTTAGATAATATGAGCATACATGGTTTACCAAATGAATGACACTTCCCAGTTAGGATTTGTTTGACAATTGACCCTAAGAATGGACATCCAGGATTCAATCTATTTCCTTGAGTGTGTCATCAGCTAACCCCACCACATACATTGGTAACTCGAGCACCAACGAGGCCACACTACAAGCTAGTTTGATGGGTTCGGTTTCCAATTCAATGGGTTACAAGGTTTTCAATAAAAGTTCATTCATAGAGAGGATAAATAGACAGTACTTAAATCACTCGGTCATCAACAATATCGATGCAATGATAGACTGGATCAGGTATGATCCCATCACCAGATTGCCAGTGATTGAGAGTGAACCTCCCAAAATTTCACCCTGGACCAGAAAAGCTGTGAGGTCCACTTACAAAGCTTTCATTAAGCGAGGAGCAGTTGTCTTTACTAGAGACAATTGTCGAAAGCCAATAACATGGCACTTCTACAGGAAGTTCACGGAGGGACAAACATTGAAATGGAAAATACAAGCTTCCATTTGGGTAACCTATTGGCCAAATGCAATCGACATTCGCTATTTCGAGACTAGATGCCATCATTTCTGTCAATTAGTTGATCTTACATTGCAACAGTCTTCTTCTTGATTCACATCCGGTTGAATTTCCAAAGTGGTGGTGAATTTCAGATAATTAGCAAACATTGCAAGATGACAGTAAAGGATTCTAGTTGATGTGATCATAATTGGTGTGTCCTCAAACAAAAGATATTGGTAGGTGAATACCTTATTTCAATGATCAAGTATCAACATATGGAATAGATGGTGAATTGATTACGAGAGAAAATGCAAATGATAGAATGCAAGGCACCTTAGAAGCTTGATTGATCACCCCAAGGAATGTCATCACAAGGAAGGAAATAGAATGTTTGCGTCATACATATTATGAAAAGATAGGGAAAGATAGGTCAAAGTCCAGGTTTTGATATTAATTTATTATTTATCATGGATAACATCTATATATATCATTTTTGTCTTTGAGATGTTGCAAAGGGTCTCTATTAAAAGAGGTTTATCCATTATAGATGATGTGAAGTTGGAATATGTTTCATCAAAGGAAAGTTGATGGCTAATGGCTACCTCATCATGCTAATGATCAAAGTAGGAACTTGTGGATGGTTGGATAGTGAGATGGTTACAAGCACCATAAATGAAACAAATGAAGATGGAGAATACCTCAGTATAACTTGCAACTTTGTTTTTCATCAAAGTCATAAAGTTTCAAGTTGTTCTTTTTGTAAATGTGACTTTTATCAGTCATTGTAACTAGAGGCTAGAAAGTGGAGCTTATTCACGCAAAAGTGAAGTAGTTTCTAACTAAGCTTTGTTTATATAAAAATGAGTTAGTTATTAACCTATCCAAGTTACTTGCTGAGGTGATTATTCTGGGAAGCCTATAAATGCAGGGCTATTTCATTTGACGGAGGGGAAAACTCTGCTGGAATTCCAGGAGTAATGACATTTGGATTTGCACTATGTATAGAAAGGGTTTTGGACTTGTATATTTCCAAAAGGATAATGAAGAATACGTCTTAGTTCGTGTGTTCTAAATGTATTCATGTGTTATCATTGCTGATTTCTCATATGTCAAATTGGTAGTCTCTTTATGCATATGTGATTTGTACAATTGATGTGATGATGTGCAAGCAACCTTTGGTATCTCAGCTTGAATGTGTTGAAGTATCTTATCTCTCCGTATGTTGAGATTTGTTATTCTTCTTTATCATCATCTCATGGCTAAGCATATTAACTTATAAATTCCCCTTGTAATTTGTTGCTAATGTTGAGAAATCTCAGTTGATGGTCATATGTCTATTGTTGGGGTTTCTATCTTTATTTATTTTTAGTTTTATGTTTTCTCCTTTATGTACTTTCAGGTTAAAAGTACATAAAAATCCTAAATACCCCTATCATACGAGGGATTTGCCCCTCTCAAACGCAGAGGAAGATCGTGTTTCATAGAACGATCTCTCCAACTGTTGGAATGTTTGTCACTGCTCATCGGGCAAACAGGGTTAGTTTCAGGTAAACGACCGCAGTGACAAATCTGTTTACAAACAAATGGCCAACGTGATTCCCTGGTCTATTACACATAGAGCTCTACTATACATATCTAGCTCTTCTTGACAACCTCCAATGGTCGTGTGGATCCCACGATGGAGAATCAAGACATAGCCATGTTGTAACTACTTGTCACCAACAGAAAATGAGAAACAAAATGACAACTTATTTACAGAGCCGAACTTGGCACAACTTCAAAATTGGAACTCACAAAACACAGAAAAGTAACATCTACTCAATCACACTGGCATTTAAAGATTCAAGCCATTATTTACAGTTTTCAAACGAAAATTGAGCTCTGGGAAAGAAACCAGAAAACAGTCTTTTTAAATTGTTATTAAAAAGATGTTTTTTTTTCTACTTGTCCAACCTCCTTCTAACCCCATTACAAAATGCCCATTGGGTCTTTTATATCCTCTACGACATGACATGAATCATCCCTAACCAATGAGATTGAACTCGACACAATTGGTTTCTGACTGTAACTAATTTTTGGATTTCCATCGGGTCATCAGTTTAGCATCGCTTTCCTCATCGGGTCATTGGGTTAGCACCAAAACACTTACTCCAATGTCCGATGGCAGTTTACAACTCACTTCCCTTTCTATCGGGTCATCGGAGTAGCATAGAAAACAGTCCCACTGATGGTTGATGGTGTGCTCCCAATAGAATGCTTTCCCATCGGGTTATCGGTGTAGCCTAAAACACCTCCTGCCGATGGTCGGTGGTGCTCTCCAAAGCATATGCTTTCCCATTGGGTTATCAAGTGGCACAAAAACTATTTATGCCAATAGCCGATGGCTCCTTCCAACTTGCTCCAACCCACTGGTGACCTCATCAGGCTATCACAGTAAGTAGAAAATAGTCCCATCGATAGCCAATGGCACCTCATCGGGTTATCGGGATAAGTATAGCTGATACATGAAATTTTCAAAAGAAGTCAAAATGCACTCCAAGCTCCAAACAAACAACCTAATGGACTAGAACCAGTCCTTATGCCAAAATTGCCAAAATTGAAAAGGGTATTTTCTCACCCTTAGGTGCTCCTGCACCAAGTAGTCTTGAGTCAATCTACGTATAATCCTAAATGAGTGCTTTGTGATGCAATTAAGAATGTTCAAATATTGGAGGGGTACTTTCAAGTATTCCTTGTATTTTTATGGTTATCCTATTGGACCTTGGAATTTTGTATCTATGCATATGTAGATTCAAATTGGGATGGTAGCATTGACAACATAAGATAAACTTGGTTATGAGATCACTATGTCCAATGGTGCTATCGGTTGGATGAATACATGAAAAATTGTAGTTGCTTTTTCCCTGATAGAATAATAGTATATGGTAGTCACTTATGCGTGTAAGGAATCCCTTGCGATTGGACTATTGAGATCAAATATTGGTCTTGATGCAAGTTTTATTACTATCTATTATAATAGTTAGAGTGTCATTTTCTTAGCAAAGATTGCAACTTTCCATTTTAGAATAAAGCATGTAGATGTTCAATTTTATTTTGTTTGAGATATGATAGATGATGGGAAGATCAAATTGGATTAAGGTGATACTTTCATGAATGTTGTAGATGAAATGATGAAACTTGTGAGTATAGAGGAGTTCAGATGGTCTTGTAGTTCCATGGGCCTCTCTGTGCCTTTAGTTGATTGATATACATTCTTGAAAGTTCTTTCACAAGTGGGAGAATGTTTGGATTAAGGTCTCTCAACCTTTGCAAGTTATTAGTTTGGATTATGTTATTTGTAATTGGATTTATTTATTTAAAACTTATTTAATTTTACGTGTCTACTAGGAAATTTTATTTGTACATGCAATTTTACCATTTTGTGGGAGTTGGCGTGTCGAGTGGTAATCCTACTAGGAAGGTGACATGGATATTTTGTCCTCACATGAGGATGTAGGCATCCTACTTAGAGGATCTTGGATTATTGATAGGCATGTTCCATGCATCATGTAACGAAAAATTTATGACAAAATCTATGATTGATATTATGTCACAACTACCTATGACAACTATGATACGCCATGGTAGATTATATAGATTAATAAATTGATTTTGTGTGTGCGGGGAATTTCTAAAGTGTGGATAAACATAAATTTGTTGACTTAACACTCCACTATATATATATAACAACTTCAAACCCTAAGGTGAATTCAAAACTATCATGATCTATTCTTGATTGTAACACTTCTAAATTTGAATATCAACATCAAAATCCATTCATTCTTTACTACAAGAATCAATCCCTTTATTTTCCTATTTATTTATATAATTTTAACACTAAATTCAAAAGACATTAACCCTTAACATTTATTTATTGAAGATAAATTAATGTATACTTATTTATATACATCTTATTAATTTCCCATAATTATTTATTCTTTACAATTCTATTTGTAGTGTCCCTCCATGACATACTTTTACTTTGACGCATTTATAGACATTCCTATACTTCCTGAGATACATTGATGATACTATGGGTAGATGTTATGGTTTCATTTATATTTTGATGATACTAGTAGACGACAATTATTACACGTTGACAAATGATACATTATGCTTATATGGAGGATGATGTACTCTAGAATATGTTGGGATTTATGATTGGTTGTTTATGCATATTCAGTAATTTATGTTTGCTCATGGTGTTATCTTGATATGCATTGACTTTACTTCATGTTATATTAATTATGATGAGATTTAATGATGATGATCTTTGGTGTTATTGATGATGTGTTTGTATATATGGAAAGGATAATATCATACCACTCATTGTGTGCAAGGTGTGATGTTGTGATTCTCTTTCCACCAGTGTGTATACTCTGTGATTGTACATATATATACATATATGTATATATAAATACATATATATCTATATGTATATATATGTGTATATATACATATATATCTATATATGTATATATGTATATATTTATATATCTATATATCTATATGTATATATATCTATATGTATATATATGTAATAGTAGGGCCCTCACACCCTTCAGCATCAACATTCTATTCCAATCTCCATTATGAGTGGGATGGGAGTTGGAATTGACTATATTATATATGTGTGTGTGTGTGTGTGTGTGTGTGTGTGTGTTATGTATATATGTATATATCTATATGTATATATATATATACTATGTATATATATATAATATATACATATATACATATATGTATATATATGTATATGTATATGTATATATGCATATATATACATATATGTATGTATGTATATATACATTTATACATATACATATACATATGTATATACATATACATATGTATATATATATGTATATATGCATATATGTGTATAACATATACGCATATATACATATATACACATATATACATATATATACATATGTGTATATGTGTATATACATATACATATATACATATATACACATATATACATATATGTATACATATACACATATGTATACATATATACATATATACATATGTACATATACATATAAATATGTATATGTATATATAAACATATATATACATATATACACATATATAAATATACATATATGTATATATATATGCATACATATATAAATATATGCATACATACATAGATATATATACATACATACATATATATACATACATACATATATATATATACATATATACATACATGTATATATGTATATATGTATATATATACATAAATGTATTTACATATACATATGTACATATACATACACATATATACATAAATATATGTATATGTATATATATACATATATATGTATGTATATGCATATATGTATATATGCATGTATATACATATATGTATCTCTATCTATATATACATATTTGTATATCTATCTACACACACACATATTGTGCATAGACATTTAGTGTTAAGCAGGATTGTAAGTACTAGACATTGACTCCATTTGGCTTCACAAATCTGAACATGTCTCTAATCCCAATGACAAGTTGATAACAAAGAATGATATAATGTCCCATCACATTCTAGGCTTAGTCAATAGCTTGTTAGTTATAGTATTTTGGTTAAGTTGTCATGTGATATTTATTTAATTGTTATGTGGGCTGATTTTATTTTGATAATTAATTAATGATGTTATAAGTTTTAATGTGTAATTAATAAATAATATTTATTGTGAGTTTAATGTTAATAAATAATTATTTTATTAGGAATTATTTGTTGGAGCCTTCTTGGGAATTTAATTGTTATTTATGTATTTATTTGTTCACTTAGTTATTTATTTATTTAAAGCTTTTATATTTAATTGGGATTTTAATTGATTATTTTATTGAATCTTTTTATTTAATTGTAATTAATTATTTATTCTTTTATTTTATTTTGCTTTACTGATTTATTGAGTGTTTTATTTAGTAATTAATATTTTTTATTTATTTTCTCCTGTTTTTGAAGTTGGAACTCGAGTGAGCCTGATGCTTTGCATTGAATCTTTATTTAGTTTTTTGCATGCAAGATTTATGTGACTATTATTATTTTTTAGAAATTTTTCATTGTACTTTATTTAGGGATTTTTGAGAATTTTTGTAAGAGAGTTTTGCATTATTATTGCATTGGTTGGATTTTGGAGAAGTTTTGCAGTGTGTTGCTTTGGATAATTTTCAATGAATTTGGGAAAAGAATTGCTTTTGGGTTTTTGAAGAGATTTTTTTGTACAGCTGTTCATTGTGATTTGTGTATTTGAAGATTTCTTGGTTCATGTAGATTTTCTTGGTGTATTTGGATTATGTTGCATCTTCAAATTCTTCTCTTAGTTTTTAGACCTTTCTTCTATATTCTAGGTTGGAGACTTTCCAATACCTTTGAATTTTATTTTAATTTTATTTTCGAGAAAGGAAAAGATTGTATTATCCATGTTTGGATATTATTTTTTGGAACTTCGGGAGAATTTGAAAAAAAAAATCTATAATTAGGAATTATGTCTATTATGTATGGGTATTTTTCAGAATTATGGATATGATTTATTTGTTTATAGAACTTTGGTGTGTCAAACTAATCCCCTTGAAAATTTATTTCCTAATATTCTATAGAACTTTGAAAAAAAAAATCTATAATTAGGAATTATGTCTATTATGTATGGGTATTTTTCAGAATTATGGATATGATTTATTTGTTTATAGAACTTTGGTGTGTCAAACTAATCCCCTTGAAAATTGGATTTTGGAGAAGTTTTGCAGTGTGTTGCTTTGGATAATTTTCAGTGAATTTGGGAAAAGAATTGCTTTTGGGTTTTTGAAGAGATTTTTTTGTACAGCTGTTCATTGTGATTTGTGTATTTGAAGATTTCTTGGTTCATGTAGATTTTCTTGGTGTATTTGGATTATGTTGCATCTTCAAATTCTTCTCTTAGTTTTTAGACCTTTCTTCTATATTCTAGGTTGGAGACTTTCCAATACCTTTGAATTTTATTTTAATTTTATTTTCGAGAAAGGAAAAGATTGTATTATCCATGTTTGGATATTATTTTTTGGAACTTCGGGAGAATTTGAAAAAAAAAATCTATAATTAGGAATTATGTCTATTATGTATGGGTATTTTTCAGAATTATGGATATGATTTATTTGTTTATAGAACTTTGGTGTGTCAAACTAATCCCCTTGAAAATTTATTTCCTAATATTCTATATTTAGTCTATGAGAATAGTGGTTGACTTTGTGGAGAGTTTATCTCTATATATTTATTATGAGAATTAGACCCTTTAGTATGAAGTTTGGATTTCTCTATGGTTAGAATGGTCGGGAATTGTTTTCCATGGTTGTGATCTTTGTTTTGTGAAATTATTGCCGTGAAATCATTTATCTTTCTTTGAATTCTCTTGTTTTGACTTTTGGAGCTTAAACACTTTCCTTTGGGTTGGTTTTGCATTTCAAATTTTATCTAAGAATCTTCCTTGGTTTGAATAATCTCTATTTTGCTTTCAAAATCATAAATTTACTAATTTTTCCTATGCACTAAAAGACTCCACAGATGCACTAAAAGAATCCATAGATGCACTAAAAGATGCATCGTATGTGCTAAACTAACATTTTTTATGTTTTTTATCTTTTTGGAATTTCCAGGTTGTTTTCGCAAGTTTGTCAACCAGAGACTTGTTTTGGACTGTCAATTTTTGTGATGGTTTTCCAAAAATGATTTATTTCTCTTCTGAATGAAGCTAGAGAGATTAATGATATCTTTTATGATGTGCTCTTTTGGAAATTATATTGAGCTTGGAAAATAAAATTACTATAATGCTTCAGTTTTGTAATATGGGAATCAATGGATTATGCATTACAAATGGTTATTGATTTGTGTTATATCCCTATATCATAGGAACATAGTAGGGGAAGTGGCTTCCAATGAGTGTCAAGATGAATGCCAAGAGGGATCCTTGTAAGGATGTATGGAGGACTACTAGGAGACTTCATGGGAGTTATTTGTAAATAAGTGATAAACCTAATAATTTATTTAGGGTTTGGTTATTTTTCACATTAATAAGATAATAATATGTGTTGTAGTGCCCCACTCATAACCAAGAGTGCTAGTATAGGATAAGGATGACACTGGGAAGGCCTTGATGGCATGACTATACTCCCTTGTCTTCATGAGAGGTTGAGTTGGTTCCATATGAGTGTCACCTACCTAGAGGTTCCACATGTAAGGATTGTTGGAGGTCTAGACTATCAAGAGGTTCCCAATAAGGATGCTTGGATTTCTAGTTGTCAACATGCAATGAAACTTCTCCATACATATGTGGCGTTGGTCTCAGCCTTGTTTCATGAAATCCATTGGCATTTGTCTTTATCTAGGTTTGAGCCTATGCCTTGTGTTATTGGTTTGTATTCGTTGTTCTTTGGAAGTTTTGTTTTAGTCTAAGCTTAGTGTGTGTGGGGCCTTATATCATTCTTCGGGCATATGGGGGGTGGTTCCTTTTGGTTCCATATGGTCGGGTAGTTGATTCCTTTCTTCCATTGGGATATTTTATTTGCATTGGGTGTTCATAAGCATGATGGATGTTGCTATTTCTTCAGATCTTGTGCAATATGATTATTCATTTGCAGAAAATGATGTATATTTATGACATGATACTTGTACATGATGTAATATGTAATCTTATGGTGACTTATGTAATTTTATTAGTGAAAAATGGATGTACATTGTATATAGACATTGATCATTTATGAATGTTGTGTACTATTCAGTAGTGATGCTAGATACCCTAGGGAATATGAAAATGTAAGATGTAGATTATAAGATTGGAGGATTGTTACATGTATATATATTTATTTTGTTTGTGAACTTATTTCCATGTGTTTATGTTTATTTTGTACTTGTAACTTGCAATAAGTAAAGTACAGATGTGGTTTAATTTGAGTATTTGTTATCTTTAAAAAAAAATTATACCTATTTTCCTAGATTATGTATTAGTTTTGTTAGGGCTTCATGGCAGGCATTACATCTAGTATCAAAGCCCATGTTCATACACTAGGTACTTTGGTCTTAGTTGAGCCCACTATGAATACCAATAGAATAACTTGACTTAAAACTTTGGAGTTACCTTACCACCTTTATCTTAGTAGTAGGTAGTCGTAGACTTTATCTTATTGTTCCTTTTGTAGATAATATGTCTACTTTAGGTAGAGGTCATGGGCAAGGTAACTATATGGGCACTCAAAAAAAGAATCAATCGCAATGAATATGGGTGAAAGATCTGGTGCGAGTTCTAGGGTTTTGGGGTCGAGGGTTGTAGACAAGGAAGAAGATGACATTGAGGTGGATGGAGGGGATTTGACTCCCATTTTTGTCTGCTTTTGATGCCCTTTCTTTTGGGTATTTCTCTACTTGGTGTTTGTAGTGTTTCATTATGGATGGGCATTCATTGTGGGGGTGGCCCTATTTGTTTTGTGGAAGTGTGGAGGCACGCGCAACTTCTACAGGGTTTGGGATCTACTAGGATGGCTATGCTCTTTGTTGTCCCTGGTTTTTTTGGCATACAAATCATTATCTTCAGCGTTCAAACCCATTCTTGGAAGTGGCTCTTCCCTCCATGCCTATTTGTCTTCCCTGACTCTTTGTAGGGTCTAGATGTATTTCATATTTGTTGTTCTTCCCTAGCAGATTTGTTGTCACGATTGGAGCTCCCAATGGTGTCGGGCTGGAGCTATTCTGTAGGTAGCTTGGGGTTTACTACGAGAGATGTATGAGAGGATAGATCCTCTCTATTCTCTCTCCTATTGGTGCAGGGGGTTTGGCTTGGATTTTGGGGAGGATTTGGGATCCGGGTGGTATCTGTGATGGAAGGCTTTTCTCTCTTCTTCTAGAGACCTGGTGGGTTCTTATGGGCTTAGGGTTATCTAGTTTCGGAAGATATTTTTACCTAGATTGTGTGTTCTACTCATTCTTTTTTAGGGCTCTTCCATCTAACCCCATTCCTTCTCCCCCTACTCCTTGGATATGTGGTGGAGGATATTTCCTTGTCGGCTATACCTTATTTGTCTATCTTTAGTTCAAGCTAACTATTCTGTTTCTGGGGAGACTCTTTGTTAAGGGGGTTTTCTTGTTCATGGTTTCAAGATATGTTGGTGGTCCTCTTGAAGGGTGGAGGTTCCTTTTTGTTCTTTTTCTTCTCAAGAGGATTGCTTTCTGTTCAAGCTGCATCTCTTAGTTCCTCTCACCCTGCCCTATCAAGGTGGGTCATTCTTAATAGAGGGGAAGAGTTGTTGGTTGGTTGCTATTAGATGGAACTCATTGGGAGTTTGTTGGTTGTTCGAAGCTCTCTCCATGATTTTTTTCTTTGGGTCCTTTTCTCCTATAGAGGCGGAGAGATGGGAGGTGCTCACCTGCTTGGAGTTGATTTGATTCAGGTATCTCATTCAACTTATGCTTCTAGGGCTTCAGGTTATGGAAGCCTATAAAAACCCATTTTTAAGGACCTTGGGATTTTGATGGCTGATTTTGTGTTATGTATTGTTCCTCCTTTGATCCCTATGGAGGTGGTGATTGTGGAGACCTTTCACTTTTTCATCCATGTTCTTGTTCCTCCTAGTTTAGGGAGCTAATAAAAAACCTCCTATGTTAGTTATTTTTTTGACTAACTAGGTGTTTGCTACCAATTTTAAAGGGCACACCTTGGTTTCTTCTAGTTCTTGTTTTTGGTTAAGGTGTGCTGGGTTTGGGAGCCTAATGTTAGGTTGTGGGAGCCTGGTAAAACCCTGTTGTATGGTTGTGGGTTCCTGTCAAAACCCTCAGTGTCTTTTAGGCTGTGGGAGCCTATTTAAAACCCTCTTTTATAGTTGTGGGAGCTAGTCAAAACCGTTAAAGTCTTATCTCTTTTCTTAGGTCTAGCCTGATATGTAAGATTTTCTGTTGTCCTTTGGTTGGTATTTCACTGGAGATTGGCTGTATGGATTCTTTGTATATCTATTGATCAGTTGTTTCTTGTTGGGTTTCGGATGTCGATTCATCTAGGGGGTTTAGAGTCCCCTCAAAACCTACTTTTCCCTTAATCAAAAACTATATGGGCACTCAACAAAATTATAATCCCAAGGTTTCTGAAGAGGTGCATCAGGAGGAACAACAAGCTGACCACCAACTTGATAATCAGGAAGAGGAAAATCAAGGTGAGAAATATCAAGGCAATGATGAAATCCCTCAGTTGTTTAATATTATCCATGAGATTCTTGCATGGTTGGAACCAAGGAAGGAAAATCATCAGCGAGAAGAATCTCATTAGTCCATTCATCATGAGAGAGTTATACATTAGGACAAGGAGAGGGAGAGATCACCCTGCATGAGACAAATAACTATTCTAGATCAAGATATTTTTTAGCTGGATATATGAGAGATCTTATTAGGTCCAAACCCCCTACATTTGATGGATCTAGTTGTGGGACAGAGGAAAAAACATTGTTGTTGGATTTGGGAAGGTGTTTTTCTATTATAGTAGTAACACTAAGGCTATGTGCAGCATCATGCATCTACGTGGTTTTGCATCTTCTTGGTGGCCCCTTGAGGAGTAGAAGCTCCATCTGGATATTGCATCAGTCTTGTGGAAGATGTTCTTGGAGAGGTTTCATGCTCGCTTCATGTCATATCATTGGAGACAGAGGAAGGTAGATGAGTTCCATCACCTGTGTCAGATTGCTAAGTTAGTAGAATAGTACAAGCATAAGTTATTTGAGCTTAACTAGTATGTTGGGATAACAAATGATGAGGCCATTCTTGTACAACATTTCATTAGAGGCCTTAATGCTCATATTAGAGGAGGTGTTCATGTTTTCAAACCCAAAATCATGGAGGCAGTAGTAGAGAAGGCTTGGATAGTTGATAATTTGTCTATGGCTTTGGGTGGACAAGCATGAGTGTAGATCAGTATTGCTCTAACTTCATATGTTATTATAAGAATCTCGTAACTACTAAGAGGAGGGGTGAATCAATAGTAAAAAATTTCTGCAATACTTCAAAAAATAGTACTAGTAACTACTGAAACATTATGGTTAGTAGATTTACCAAACCATTTACTCAAGCATTCATCATTATGCAAATAATGTAAAGATATCAAATATACACATCACCAATGCAACCACCATATAAACACAAATATTTTTCATGTGGAAACCCAAATGAGAAAAGCCATAGTGGGAATTAGCACCCAAAAAATATTTGCACTCTTTCATAATGTAGCTGGTTAAAGGACTAGCCTGATTAGGAGCTTACAATGTGTCCGATTATGAGCAGACCATATTAGGAGTCACTTGGTTAAGGTATTTTCCTTAGCCCTTTTAGGAGCTCTACCTTATTAAGAGTAACCTTGTTAGAGGACTTTAAACTCAAGTTAATGAGCTACTGGTGAAGGGATTTACAAATAAGACCTGTTAGGATCTACCCGATTAAGGGATTTCAAAGTGTTGTAACTGTTAGGGAACAACAGGGCAAATGATTTGATCACAACACTTCCTTGCTTGCTAGTATAGATCTCTTTTAGCTCAACTCTACTACACACATGCAGACACTTCAATCTAGTTCAACAACACTTTCTCTCAAACTACCGACACACAATCTCTTCTCCAACTAGCCCTAAATACACTTTTCAGTTAGGTCAGCTACATAACCCTAACTACATTCAAAATATAATGAATTTACATTTCAGATTATTACAGATCATTGCAGATCATTACAACAAATTTCTAGACAATTTCCACCATTGAATTATCACCACACATCATCGTACATCAATTTGATAAGCAATCAAACCCTTCTCACATTCTACTAAGCACTTTGTTCTTTCCCAAGAAATCTAATCCTTGTACACACTCAAACACAATCTTATCATTACACATAGATTTTGACACGTCATCACTAAGTTATGAACATGAAAAGCTTCACTACCATACCATAAATCATTACTAGTTAAATATTTGTTACCGGTATACATTCTTCTTCACAGAGTTCATGACAGTCAATCATAACTCACTCAATACCTTGAATTTTTTGATGTAGTTCTAATCACAGGCTCATGCCAATGTCATAAACATATGTTCCAAACCGCAACATCTAACTCTTCACCGATCATCTGTACCAGTCTCTTGATCATCGCTTTGTTCCTATTTACCTTGCTATAAACCGGTTCCACTACCAGTTAGGCTATACCGGTAGGCCTAGATGACTCAATAAACATGGTTGCCATCAATGACAACACAAATAAAGTCATCAAACAATTTACAACTATATCATCATCATCTCGTCAATAATTTCATCAACTTTACAAGTTATGCCAACAATAACTTTACCGGTCATCTTCTCATCTCATCATTATCTCCATATGCCAATAATCTCCTCAACATTATCTTCATCAGTTATTCCAACAATCTCCCCCTTTGGCATTGATGGCAACACCAAAATAGCAATACCAAAAGCTCATCATGCAAAACTGGAACACTAAATGTTATGACTGTTGCTCTTGATCTTCCTCTCAGTTCTTCTCTTTCTTCTCTTTACTTTTCTTCTCCTTTGCTTTACTTCTCCGTCTATCACTTTTATTATCCCCCTTTAACAACAATGCCAAAGGTGCAAAGTGTCAAATTCACCTTCTATTGCTAGTGTTTTCTACATCTCATCTGCTCCCCTTGAGGAGTAGCCCACTTCTCATCAATCCAGAGTGAAAGATCTTCAATTAGTCCACTGGATTGATGTTGAAACAACATCTTAGTTAACCTTTGGTAGGGGTATAACCCCTAGCTTTCCTCAGAGATACTCAAAGGTCACTTTAGCAATGGCTTAGTGAAGATATCAGCCAACTGCTCCTTACTTGACACAAGTTCAAATCCTAACTTGCTTTTCCTGCACTCTTTCTCTCAGAAAATGATACTTCAATTTGATATGCTTTGTTCTAGCATACAATACCGAGTTCTTTGAAATACTTAATACACTTGTATTATCATAATATATGATCACCGATTTTGTCATAGTCTCCTTGAATCCTTCTAATAC
This sequence comes from Cryptomeria japonica, assembly GCF_030272615.1. Taxonomy (NCBI): domain Eukaryota; kingdom Viridiplantae; phylum Streptophyta; class Pinopsida; order Cupressales; family Cupressaceae; genus Cryptomeria; species Cryptomeria japonica. Next base: position 653,307,270 of record NC_081414.1, on the reverse strand, counting down.
ATGTCTCATTCATATTTCTCGAGTACAGTTCATAGATGCAACCACATACTCTGCTTCTGTTGTAGACTGAGAAATACAACTTTGTTTCTTACTAGTTCAGGATACTAGTCTTCCTCCTAGAAAGAATGCTCCATCGGTTGTTCTCTTCTAGTCATCTATATTACCTACCAAATAAGTATCTATGAACACCTTCAAGAGAAGTTTCCTTTGTATGGATACCATAATCCATAATCAATAGTTCCTCTAAGATATCTTAAAATTCTCTTCACTGCAACCATATGAGTCTCTTTAGGATTATTTTGAAATCTAGCCATTATACCAACTGCATGAGCAATACGTGGTCTGACATGAACAACATAGTGTAGTTTCCCAATCATTTATCTATACCTAGCCTTGAAGAGAGACTTGAGAATGCTAAATGCTAGAAAAAAATGCTTGAATTATCTTGAATGATTGATCGCTTGTGAATTTCCCAATCATCCAACTTATCCAACTTCAACCTATTGAACTTACCCAAATGAGAGGACAAATGCCCCTTAAATACATGTTAGTGGATTTGAATTTTGTCATGGGCCGACATTGGGGGAGTTTCCCGCCCAAGGCACAACCCACAATGCATGCTCTAGGAAGGGTCCTGCCCCAAAATAGGGTAGGGACAGGGGCACCACGCCCCTGTCCTACCCCTTTCTCGAGGGAAGAATGCGGTTGGGGTGATGTAGAGGCCAAGGAAGAAGCTGTTTTCGCAAGCCGAGCAATCTTCAATCTTCGATTAGGCTAGAGGATTCGAGTTCGCATGCGTGAGGACCCTAATGCAGTCAAAAATTGCTAGGGTTGCAATTTTATTATACTACACTTATATATTCTAGGTTGGACATTTTTTAATACCTTTGAATTTGATTTTAAATTTATTTTTGAGAAAGGAAAAGGTTGTATTCTCTGTGTTTGGATATTGTATTCTAGAACTTGGGGAGAATTTGAAAAAATTCTATAATTAGGAAGTATGTTTATTATGTATGGGTATTTTTAGAATTATGGTTGAGATTTATTTGTGTATAGACTTTTGGTAGAATCAAAATTGTCCCCATGAAAATTTATTTCCTAATATTCTGTATTCAGTCTATGAGAATAGTGGTTGATTTTGTGGAGAATTTTTTTTTGTGTATTTATTATTATAATCATACCCTTTAGTATGAAGTTTGGATTTCTCTATGGTTAGAGTGGTCAGGAATTATTTTTCATGGTTGTGATCTTTGTTTTGTGAAATTCTTGTCATGAAATCATTTCTCTTTCTTTGAATTCTCTTGTTTTGACTTTTGGAGGTTAAATGCTTTCCTTTGGGTCAGTTTTGCATTTTATATTTTGTGTAAAATTCTTCCTTGGTCTGAATAATCTCTATTTTTTTTTCGCAATTTGCAAATTAACTAATTTTTCCTATGCACTAAAAGACTCCATGGATATGCTAAAAGAATCTACGTATGGGCTAAAAGATGCATCATATACACTAAACTAGAATTTTTATGTTTTTGATCTTTTTAGAATTTTTGTGTTGTTTTCGCTAGTCTGAGTCAGATCGGAGACTTTTTTTGGACTTGAGATTTTTGTGATAATTTTTTAGAATTGATTTATTTCTCTTCTGAATGAATTTGGAGAGATACTTGATATTATTTTTGATGTTCTCTCTTGAAAATTATATTGAGCTTGGAAAATCAAATTATTATAATGCTTCAATGTTGTAGTATGGGAATCAATGGATTATTCATTATAGATGGTTATTGATTTGTTTTACATCCCTACATCATAGGAACATAGTAGGGGAAGTGGCTTCCAATGAGTGTTGGGATCACTTGCAAAAGGTTTCCTTGTAAGGATATTTTGAGGACTCCTAGGAGACCTCATGGGAGTTATTTATAAATGAGTGTTGGGATCACTTCCAAGAGGGTTTCTTGTAAGGATGTTTGGAGGAATACCCTGATACCAATATGATAGGGAGGTATCCTAGTTTGCCATCAATTTGGTTTCTTTGATGGTTTGCTTCTATCCCTTTCCGGGTTCCAAGTCTACCCCTCTAGACTTCTAAGGGCTTCCCTACCATTTGTTTGCTTATCTCATCTTCCTCAAGATCACAAGGTAAGATTGTTCACTAAATCCTTGCAGGGGTTTAGGACACACAAACACATTAACTCTCTTTTTGCAAAACCACCCATCTTTTTGGTCTAGGAAACTCTTCCCTATGGTTACACAATGTCTCGTTTTCAGGCTTGTATCCTTCTAGATCTTTTCCCAGTTCTCAGCAGTTTCCTTCCCCTCAAAGTTATCTCCTTCAAATTGCTGATACCTAGTTGGACTATCACCAAGCTCGCCTAGGCTCAGTATGTAGAAATGGCGATTGCCATTTCCTAGTCTCTCACAAATGAAAACCTACTGTACATTTTTGGCTCCGCTTGACAATCTCCAAAGATCTTGTGGAGTTTCAAGTCAGAGCCATTTGATTATTGCAAATAGGGAACAAAAACTGAAAAGGAAAGATTTATTTATAGATCCATAATTTATTCATGGGTTCAAACCAATAATTCACAGAACAAAGAAATGAAACAATTACATTAACAACTTACGTGAAACAAACATAAATGAAACTCTAATTGAAAACCAAAAAATGGACTTCTCTATTGCATTTCAGAAAAACAAAATATGTTCCCTAAGTCAATCGACAAACAACGATCAATGATCCACGATCAATGATCCACGATCAAAGATCCATGATTAACCATTAGCCCCTTACAGATGCCCATTGGGTCTTTTTATACATACATCCTCTATTTGGAACTCCTTCTATTGGATGAGATAAATCTCGTTACCAATTGTTTCCATTTGCAATTGCACCAACGGTTTGAAATTTAACCGTCTGATCTTCCTTTATCTCTTTCTGTGCTCTGCCACGTGGCACCTTCTGATTGGCTCCAGGGTCCCTGTCCTGCCACCTTAGCATGACCTCACTAACTGCCTAGAATGAAGCTCTTATTTTTCAGTCCACACCTTGGTTGCCAAGTCGCGGAGGATAAACTTCGTGCATCTTGCCATCACGGTATAGTGACAATCGTCTAATCATCCGAGACTTGCTCACCCATTAACCCATCCGAGTTGCTCTTATGCGGGGCTCTTATGCGAGGCCCCATCACTTGGTCACCAAGTCATGGGGAATAAATTTCGTGCATTGTTGTATTGCGATATAGCGACCACCGTTGATCCACCTTCAACCTGCACTGTCGTTAACTCGCCTCTTTTTGCATGTGCTTTGTCACCAAGTCATGAGGATTACCTTGCGATCATCTTCCCATTGTGGTATAGTGACAGTCATTGGATCATCCTCGATCACCATCTGAATATAGGTCAAGTTAATCATCGGGGTAACATGAAACCACTCCTTCCGATACCCGATACAACCACTCCAAACTCTGGCGAACTCATTGAGGTAAGACTTGTCGATCGGGGTAGGTCTTGTCGATAAGAGACATTTTAAAAACTACATTTAAACAACCATATAAATGGACTAGAGCCAGTCCTTATGTATTTACATGACCACTAGAAGGTCTCACAAGCCAAAACTGGTTAAGGGCATTTCAACCCTTAGGTGCTCCTACACCATACTCCCCCAAAAACAAAGAAGTCAAGTGACTACACTTGGTAGCAAGGAAAGATCAATTCCCGACTTAACAAAGTCTGATTCAGGGACCCAGGTCACTTCAAAATCAGGTTTATGCATCCGCTTGACCAAATGTTCCATGTAAACCTATTGTCTAGTCTTCTTGAGAACGCGGGAATCCAACACTTTCTCAACCTAAGGCATGGAAGGAGAAAGTAATGGTAAGTCGACAAGTGACTGTTGAACATCTAAAACTCACGCATCCTCCTTGGGAAGTTGTCCCTTGTAGAAAACCAAATCTCCGACATTGAAAATGGGAGACAAAGCAATATCAGATGGAAAATCAGTCTTATAGGCATTAGAGCCATACTTGGCTAAAACTTTACATGGGCCTAGTCTCCTCATTTGTATCTTGCTTGGAACCCCTTTCTGAAGTCGAGCCTTGTTCAAATGTACCATCACCAAATCTCCAACTGAAAATTGCACATCTCTCCGTGTGGTATCAACTTAGGCTTTAACTTTTTGTGAAGAATCTTTGAGAGCTCGCTTGACTTGGTCATGAACCTCCTTCATATATTGAGCAACATCATCAAATTGACCACTTCTGTGTAACAGATTACCAAGATCGCGTAATTCCATAACACCTGATGGGTGCATACCATACACTATCTCAAAGGGACTCTTCCTAGTAGATGTGTTGACACTATCATTGTAGGCAAACTCCTCCTAGTGAAGAATCTGATCCCAACTCTATCCATATTCTTTTTTCAAACACCTTAAAAGGTTTCCAAGTGTCCTATTGACCACCTCTGTTTGACCATCTATTTGGGGATGATAGGCTGAACCAAAAGACAAGTTAGTTCCCAATCTTTTCCAAAGAGTTTTCCAAAAAATTCCAAGGAATTTGACATCTCTATTTAAAACAATACTAACCCACAAACCATAGATTCTTATAAACTCTTCGAAAAATAAGTGTGCAATTGGACTAGGATCATGGGTAGTTTTACAAAGGAACAAAATGTGCCATCTTACTGAATCTGTCAACAACAACAACAACAAAAATACTATCACAACCAAGCTTTGTTTTGGGTAATCCAACCACAAAATCCATACTGACACATTCCCATGGCCTTGTAGGAATAGGTAAAGGCTAATAAAGACCAGCATTAATAGTTGTACCTTTATATTTCTGACAAACCATACACTACTCAACATACATTCTGATATCCCTCTACATTTTGGGCCAATAGTAGAACCTTTGAACAAGTTCCAATGTCTTATTAAGGCCAAAATGACCACTCAAACATCCATTGTGATTTTCTTGGATCAGATTTTCCCTCATCGATCCTTTGGGAACACAGTTGTCCACCTTTAAACAACAAACTATTTTGCAAAGTAAAGTCAACTTATTCACTATGAAAGTGATTCTGAAATTCTTGACAAACCTTGTAAATGGCTGCAAAATATTCATCATTGGGGTACAAATCCTTGAAGTAATCAACTCTGATACTCCGAATCTACATTTCTTGCACTGTTAGTAGCCTTCTACTCAAATAATCTGCTACTTTATTACACTATCCTTTCTTATGGAGAAAAATTATATGACTGAAAATACTCAACCCATTTAATGTGCCTATGACTCAACTTATCTTGTTAATTCAGAAAACTTAAATCTTGATTATCTGTGTAAACAACAAACTCCTCAGGTAGCAAGTAGTGCCTCCACTTCCTAAGAGCTTGGACAAGAGCATACAACTCGAGATCATAGGATGAATACTTCTTCTTGGAATCATTGAGCTTCTCACTAAAGAAATATATAGGTCTATTATCTTGACTCAAAATAGCACCAACTGCTATATTACTTGCATCACATTCAATTGTGAACAACTTGTCAAAACTAGGAAGAATGAGTACTGGTTGTGTAGCTACCTTTTTTTTCAAAAGTTCAAACCCTTTGTTAGCTACATTGGTCCACTAAAACTTAGTCTTAACTCTTGCTTTGATGGTATCCAGCATGGGTGCACAAATCTCACTGAACCCTCTGATAAACTTTTTGTAGAACTGTGCCAAACCATGAAAAATTCTTACTTCGCTTGTTGTCTTTGGCGTTGGCCAATTTGTGATGGCTTCCACCTTTGATGTGTCCATCTTCAAATCTCCTCATGAAATTACAAATCCAAGATATACAAGTTCTTGCTTCATAAACTCACACTTCTCCAAGTTTATTGTTAATTTCTCATCATACAATTTTTGCAATACAATACTAAGATTCTCTAGATGTTCGTCTTTAATTCTACTAAAAAATCAAGATATCATCTAGGTATACAATAGTAAATATACCAATAAAATCTCTCAGCACTTCATTCATGAGTCTCATGAATGTACTGGGAGAATTATTAAGATCAAATGGCATAAAAAGCCACTCATAAAGTCCTTCATTGGTTTTGAAGGTTGTTTTCCATTCATCACCTTCCTTTATACTGATCTAGTGGTATCCATTCTTGAGATCAGTCTTACTGAAGTACTTTGCACCTCCCAAGAAATCCATCAAGTCTTGAATTCTTGGGATAGGAGATATGTACCTGATAGTGATTCTATTTATGGCTCTTGAATTTGTGCATAGCCTCCATGTTCCTCCTTTCTTGGGTGATAATATTGTAGGTGCGACACAAGGACTTATGCTCTTTTTTATCAACCCTTGGTCCAATAATTCTTGGACTTGTCTAGACACTTCCTTGTTCTATTCAGGAGTCATCTTGTAGGCTTCTTTGTTGGGTAATGATGCTCCTAGAATGAAATCAATCTAATGGCTTATGGCTCTAATAGGAGGTAGGGCTGATGGTGCCACATCACTTATGATCGCTTTGAAGTTGTCTAGTATCTGTTGCACTTCATGAGGTATTTTAACCTTCTTTTCTTGCTTTTCTTCCCTTGGTTTCACTATAAGAGCAAACCCCACTCCTTCTCCTTCTTTGAGAGTATTAATGAACTCTTTTTGACATACCAGTAACACATTTGGGCCTTTAGTTTTGCTACTCTCTCCTTCATCACTTAGGGACTTAATATGGTATGCAACTCCATCCTTTTGAAAAGAATAAGAGTTCTTCTCTCCATTGTGAATGGCCTTTCTGTCAAACTATCATGGTCTACCAAGAAGTAGATGGAAAGCATCCATAGGCAGGATGTCACACAAGGATTTATCCTTATAACTACCTATGTTGAACTCAACCCATGTTTGTTCACTCACTACCACATGTTGCTCCTTGTTGAGCCAAGTGACCCTATATGGATTACTATGTGGAATTATTTTCAATTTCAATTTACTTACTGCTTCTTTTGACATAATGTTGTTAGTAGACCCTGAGTCTATCATCACTCTAAAAAACTTACCAAGGACCTTGCATTTGATTCTAAACAAAGCTCTTCTTTGAGTTGTTTCTTCTTTAATTGGTTCCTTAATCAAGGCTCTTCTCATCATTAATTTTTCCTCCATCTTCAGGAGCTAAGCTCACACCTTGTGTCTTGCTTCTTTTTGCATCTTCTTACGCATATGTCACTCTTCTTTCACTTCCTTGAGATGAAGAGGATTTCTCTGGACATCTATAGGCAGGGTGACCCAACTTTTGGCAATTGTAACACTTCATGGTGGAGAAGTAGGACCCTCTTCCCAGTCCACTAGATCTACCTCTTCCTGGGTTGCTAGATGATCCCCTTTCTCTATAGTTGTTCTTGCTATGTGAATCCTCACTTTTCTCTATAAGTTTGGACTCTCCTTGGGACCTTTGATCTATTCCTCTTCCACCAAAACTGCCTCTTTGACCTCTACCATCTTTTCCTCTGCCTCTTCCTCTGTTTCTTTGTTCTTGCTTCTTTTTACTCTTTTCCTCCACCTTCAGTGCCAATTGAGAGAACTTATGCACAGTCTTAGGACATAACAAACTCAACTCCTTTTGAATATTCCATCTCAATCCATTCAAGTATCTAGCTACCTTGATGCTCTCATCCTCTACCACCTTGGATCTTAGACACAACTTTTGAAATTCTTCAGTGTAGCTACTCACATCCAAGTCTCTTTGTCTCAGGTTTTGTCTCCTTTTGTGTAATTGGATCTCATAATATTCAAGGACATAGGCTTCCCTCACCTTGGCTACCATTTTGTTCCAACTGACTATTTAGTTCTTACCCTCTTTTTGCCTTTATTCTTGGATAAATTTCCACCAAGTCAAGGTTGCTCCTCTCAATCTAGACTTAGCTACCTTCACCTTTTGGGCTTCACTAATTCCATCACACTCAAAGTGATTCTCCAATCCTTCAATCCATTCCATAACTACTTCAGGATCCATTTTACCATAAAAAAGTGGCAGTCGTAGGGATTTTCCTCCTAAGGCTTTAATTGCTTTAAGGAAAGGTTTTTCAGGTCGGACAATGTCTCAAGGAGGTATCCTATCCTCTTCCACTGATTTTTTACCCTTCCCTTCACTAACCTAGATTGTTACTTTCTCAGTTTTATCCTCAACTGCATCTAGTTTTCTCTCCAATTGTAGCAATCTTTCTTTTAGGAGTCTATTCTCTTCCTCCCAATCTTCTACTTTCTTGGCTAACTCTGCATTTGTCACCATTCTGAGACTATTTTCTCCTATTGATTCAGTGTCTAACATCAACCACTTTCTTCCCAAGTCTAACCTTCCTCTAATATCAATATCATATAGAAGTATCCTAGTTTGCCATCAATTTGGTTTCTTTGATGGTTTGCTTCTATCCCTTTCTGTGTTCCAAGTCTACCCCTCTAGACTTCTAAGGGTTTCCCTACCATTTGTTTTCTTATCTCATCTTCCTCAACCTCACAAGGTAAGCTTGTTCACTAAATCTTTGCAGGGGTTTAGGACACACATAAATTCACTCTCTTTTTGCAAAACCACCCATCTTGTTTGGTTTAGCAAACTCTTCCCTATGGTTACACAATGTCTCATTTTTCATGGTTGTAGCTTTTTGGATCTTTTCCCAGTTCTCAGCAGTTTCCTTCCCCTACAAGTTATCTCCTTCAAATTACTGATACCTAGCCGGACTATCGCCAAGCTCACCTAGGCTCAGTATGAAGAAATGGCGATTGCCATTTCCTGGTCTCTCTCAAATGAAAACCTACTGTACATTTCTGGCTCTGCTTGACAATCTCCAAAGATCTTATGCAGTTTCAAGTCAGAGCCATTTGATTATTGCAAACAGGGAACAAAAACTGAAAAGGAAAGATTTATTTACATATCCCAAATTTATTCACGGGTTCAAACCAACAACTCACAGAATAGAGAAATGAAACATTTACATTAACAACTTACGTGAAACAAACAAAAATGAAACTCTAATTGAAAACAAGAAAATGGACTTCTCTATTGCATTTCAGAAAAGCAAAATATGTTCTCTAAGGCAATCGACAAACAATGATCAATGATCCATGATTAACCATTAGCCCCTTACAGATGCCAATTGTGTCTTTTTATACATACATCCTTTGTTTGGAACTCCTCCAATTGGATGAGATGAATCTTGTTACCAACGGTTTCCATTTGCAACTACACCAACGGTTTGCAATTTAACCATCCGATCTTTCTTGATCTCTTTATGTGCTCTGCCACTTGGCACTCCCTGATTGGCTCCGGGGTCCCTATCCTGCCACCTTAGCACGACCTCACTAACCACTTGGAATGAAGCTATTTTTTGTCGGGCCCCATCTTGGTTGCCAAGTCGCGGAGCATAAACTTCGTGCATCTTGCCATCGTGGTATAGCGACAATCGTCTGATCATCCCGAACTTGCTTACCCGTTAACCCATCTGAGTTTCTCTTATGCTGAGCCCCACCACTTGGTCACCAAATCATGGTTAATAAGTTTTGTGCACCTCTCTATTGCAGTATAGTGACTGCCATTGATCCACCTTCAACCTGCACGATGGTTAACTCGCCTCTTTTTGCACGTGCTTTGTCGCCAAGTTGTGAGGATTACCTAGCGATCATCTTCCCATCACAATATAGCAATAGTTGTTGGATCATCCATGATCACCGTCGGAATACAGGTCAAGTTAATCATCGGGGTAATGTGAAACCGCTCCTTCCGATACCCGATACAACCACTCCAAACTCTGGTGAACTCATCGGGGTAGGTCTTGTCGATAAGATACATTATAAAAAATGTAATTAAACAATCATACAAATGGACTAGACACAATCCTTATGTATTTACATGACCACTGGAAGGTCTCACAAGCTAAAATTGGTTAAGGGCATTTCAACCCTTAGTTGCTCGTGCACCATTGCCCCTAGTGATTTGACAACATCCTTAAGGTATTTTAAATGTTTCTATTCATTGAAAACAAATAATTGAAGAAAATAACATACTAGGTACTAATTTCTCAATCACCAAGATTAGATTTTTGAGACACATGCTAGATCCATACTTTGAAAATCGAACTCAATCAATTGATTTGCCTATGAGATAGTGATAGTTTAGCACAACATCCAAAACAATGAGCACACCTTGTTATCCTTTATTTATGTGAACACAAATTAGATATTTTCACATCATTAGGTTGCATTCTTCCTCAAAATTCCAAAAAATAAGTATCCCAAACCCTTGCATTTACTTTCCTTTCTTAGAATTTAATTTTAAATTATCCATTTCCATATAATTCAAATTATTCATCTAGATTAGTTTATGCTTATATTCATGCATTTCATTTCCTTAGCGTAGATTACTTCTAGCATAAAAAAAATTATTTTCCATTGTATTTTGGTGAATTTATCTCATCTTATGCCACCCTAGGGTTTTACTATAGGTTTTGTACCTTCACTATTTTGTGGTTTGGTATCTATACATTATACTTCATTATCACTTGAAATATTATGAGGGTTTGTGTTATTTTCATTTCTACTTCATTAAAATGCACATTTTATTTCAGGGTTAATATTTACTATTGGATATCTCTTTTTGTGACCATACCCACCCTTACATACTCCATTAGGGTTTCATTTTTAGATCTAAACTACCCAACTCACCCAAGTGTATAATGATGAGCAACCTAGTATGACACCAAAAGAGGAAGAGGAGACTTGTATAAATATAATTTGTGTTTAAGAATGGATAAAAGATCTTTCGATCAAGGAATTTTGACACATAACAATATTATTACATAAAGGGAGGAAAGAGAAGTCTTCCCCACTCAAAATTACTTGCCCTTAAACAAGTTCAATTCAGGATGCTCCAAAATTCATGATGCTCCTCACATGGAATCTTCATCAAGGTCTTTCCATTAGAATAGACACTCGGCAATCTCTTAGCTCCTCATCTTCCTTTTTTTCACATCCATAACTAAATCCAAAATAAAAGTTTGTTTCTCTTCTTCATCCAATGGAGTGATACACCAAACATTGAAGACATTGCGAACTCTACTTTTCTCAAGTATTTCCAAATTCTATGCTAGTTAATCAATTTATCTCAATTTTTTTAAGGACTTTTAGAAGTGAGCTCTAAGCTTTCCTACTCTACTTATATGCATGGATGATTGTCTATAGTCATATAGGTACACAAACACCTTGTTTGAACCATCTTAAATGCCCTATGCTAAATTGATATTTCTCATTGTTATAATTTGAAAGCGAATTAGCTAGATTTATAATCCTATATTTTATTGATGGCATGGGCTACTTATGATCCTTCTCTTCCATTAAAGAGTTCTCATATAAATATTAAGATGGGAACCTAATCTAATGAGAATAAAATCTATATTTATGCTTCTATTGAAAATAATATATGGATAATTCTCATTATAATAAATTTATAATTATATAACTAAAAGTACACTCATGACAAAGCAATTTTATAAATTAGCTTGTTAGTTTGGCCAACACTAAAAATCCTACAAAAAGTTATCTAATATGATTTAAAATGTCTTCATTGATTATACATAATGATATCAAATTTTATAAGATATTAGTGCTAAAATTGCTTCATCTACTTTGCCAATAGGATATCTCCTCTTCGTTTTCTACTTGATTATGTAAAAATATCGATTGAAGTCAAATGTTTAATATTAGGTCAAATATGCAGTAAAACTCAATGTGATGCAATAAAGAGAGAGAAATGATATATTTGATAAGTATAAAACAAATTATACCATGATAAACTATACATTCATTTATATACACCCATTATATATTAAGATTCTTCAATGGCTTATACATATCTCATATTATATTTGTCATGTTTTACTCTCACTTATCGTCTTATTTATTTAATATACGTGTAATTCATATATTTCATACTCTTATCTCCCATGTTTCAGTTCTCTGTATAGACCATTAATACCTTTCACAATTCCATGTTCCATCATATATTTTTATAATAATACTTAATTATCTTATTCTCAAGAATTCAACTTTTTATTTAATTATATTTTATATTTCTATAGCCTATTTAAGTATACTAGGCATGTGATTTAGGGCTATATAACTTGTATATATGAGTCTATAAATGCTCCAAATTATATTTGTGGTACTTGAAAACCTTATATATCTAGCCAACACTACCATTAGCCCATATTCTACATTACTCCTACTAACATTTTCTAACCCCATAGTAGTTCTTCCACCTAAATTAGTATACACCATACATTGTTTATCCTTTTTTCAACTTCCCACCTTCTAAATTACCTTCATACCTATCTTATCCACCACTATCTAACTAATCACAACTACTCTTGGTGATTGTATTCCTACATCTACCATCCTTTCTCATACAATGTCTATTCCTTATTATATCTCTATATCAAATCCCATGGATACATTTCATTTTCCTTCCTATTCTATGTCCCTTTCTTAAATTATCATCTCTTTCATTCCACATATTTCTCAAACCTATCCAACCTCTACCTATTCCCATGCACATGCTTTGTTATTCTTACTCTTCTATTTCACTTTCCTAACATATTACCCATTTCATCCCTCATACTTATCACACCTATTCATATACACACAATAATGGATTTAAGCCTTCTCTTATCAACAATCCACCCTTCAACCTACATGTGCCAAATCATAATGAAAATAGTGGAAGTAAGAAACAATAAGAAAGGTAATAAAGAATTCAATGATGAAACCTTTTTTCTTAATATATAATTCCAAGAGTGATATCAATTCATATTTAAGATCATTTATTATCACATGAGTATAATTTTTATATGAGAAAAAATTCTCTGTTAATTATTTCTATGAAATTTTAAGGGCTATATACTATAGAATGGTGTTTTTACTACCCTTTTTGGGAATCAGTTTTTACTACCCTTTTTGGGAATCAAAGGGTGAATGCCATTTTTCTGAGTATTTCGTTGTGCCATTACCAATGTTGTAATAGTTGCAAGAAATCTAAAAGATTTTATGTTTGATGTATTTTCTAGTAAAATCCTAAATCTATGCAAGTTGTTATATTTTTATAGTTGCAGGTTTATCCATCCCAATAAACCATTCATTCATCATCACATTTTCCCTTCATCCTTATCAACTCATTGGACTTCCCCTTGTTGGCATTCCTTATCTCTCATACCCAAACTCAAATTTATTTGGTGTTAAGCATTTTTCTATCTTCTTGAATCTTGTGGACCTCCTCTATTTTTTAACTCGAGCCAATTTTTCCTTGATTTGTTTAACAAAGTTTTAGTTGTAGGATTTTATCTAATTTTGTTCTTGTATCCTGTCATCTCAATCCCCCATGTTTTAAAGTTTTCAAATATTTTTTGTCCAAATTTAAACCATCTCTTCACACCATTCCTTGTTCACCAACTCCAACCTCCTAACTTAGAGACCTTTACATTGAGTACTCTTTTAGTGTTGGAATTTTGAATTTCCCTCTCCCCAAGCACTTTTCATAATGTATGTGTGACCCCCAACCTTTGACATTCCCACATTTTGTCACCTTTTTTGGTTATTTTTTTTTTACACTTGCCCCATTCCACATACCTTAATGGTACAAGTTATCTTTGACCCTTGAAGTTTGAAAATATCATAATTTTTACCATCCAAACTTGATTACCCTCGATAACTACCGAAATCAAAATTATGACTAAAGTTGTTATATTGACCACTAGAAAATAGTTTCTCCAACCTAGAAACAGTTATTCTTTAAAATGGTTTGGATTTTCATGTAGGTTACAACAATAAAGATAAAATTGACCTAAAATTGCTCAAATAATTTTTTTTTGATAAAGATAAACAGGTTTTATAGGGACCTAAAACCCAAAATATTACAGACCAAGGCCAACAGCCAACTAGAAAATAAACCTAAGCAAAATAGGGGACAAACCCTACACAGACCTAAAGCCAAAACAACAAAAACAATAGACCCAAAAAGGAGGGCAAGACACTCAACTAAGAGAGTGAACCAATTCAATATTTTTTTGAATAATCCTCTTATTAATTTTCTCCAAATCCTCCATGATGAATCTAGAGGTTCCCTAGTTCTGTCTCTGATTCTTGGTTCTATTGCAAGGACCCAAGCTAGTATTCCCACCACCAGCACTCTGTCCACCCTCCAAGGCATTCTTTTTCTGCCTTTCCCCCAAGGGAGGGTCAGTGCCGATGGTTCTAGTTCTATAGTCGACTATCATGGAATTAATTTTCTCCAAACCATCAACACTATTTTTCATCGCCTCCCTACTGATTTCCACCAGATTGTTCAGGTTTTCCTTGATATCACTCACATACTCTTCCAAATTCTCAATTTTGTGCTCATGGACGACCTTTATAGTTTCAACATCTTGAGATATCTTCTGGATCATGCTCATGATCTTCTCAATTTTACTCGGCCCAGTGGATTCCTTGAAAGCATCAATAATTCCCTTAATCCCATCTTTAAAGGATCCAATTTCCTTATCCACCCACTTCCGATAGTTCTCCTAACTTCTAGTAGCCTCCAAAAATAGATTTCCCAGCACCTTCACCTCCTTTTTCTCACCTTTATTTTCCTGATTCACAAACACCTATTTCTCATTACCCACATTTATGGGGATGTCCAACCTAATCTCGTGGTCGAGGAATTTAGACCCACTAAATTTGGTTAATTTCATTTTCTTTTTGGTGGGGGGCTCCAGGTCTTGCATTTTCCTGCTACTAGATTTGAACTTACTTGTCGCCCACCTTGGAGGATTGCTTTTCCTGCTATTGTTAGTTCTCAGGGCCACCATAAACTCCCCTTCTTTCTTTGGTTTATACTTAGGGTCCTCTCTATCCTTGATATCACACCAATCCATGGCAGTACCACTGTCATCCTCATCCATCTCTGTGTCAGAAACAAACTGCACATCAACATTAGAGAAGGAAATGTGGGTTTTATCCTTGGGGGAGGGTTTCACTTCATGAGCTTGGGTGTATTCCATAATCATCAAGATAAGCCCTTAATGAATCAAAGGGTTATCCTGGTTTTCAAAATGTTTAACTAAACTACTCTCCAAAGACGAAACCAAGTAGAAGGGGATGGAAATAATTCTATCATGCCTAAAATGATTTAAGATTGTAAAATGAGGTGTGAAAATTCTAGCATATCTACCATCTAGGGTGATGTACCTCATGACGAATTCCGCCATATAAGCCCAGAGGGAAATCAACTCTTTCCTATTATAACCACCATCCACCATTTTTGTAACCCTTTGTCGTTCCTTTTCCTTATCATAAAAGGCAACAATAGCTTCCTCACTCGACTTCTTGTCTCTATATACTTTTCTACCTTTCATATCCAGACCAGTAATAGTGGTAACCAAGGTTTCATCGACATCAAACTCCGCATCGAAGGCAGTCAACACAACCTTATTCCAACCTTTGACAAAGCTTTCGGTAACAATGGCAAAATGACCATGCAGTCTCTCCAAAAAGGGCACCATCTCACCATCAGAAATTTCCTCCCAAACCTCCTTATTCTTCTGCCACTTATCATAGGTCATGGGTTCAAACCTATTCTTTTCACCTCCCATTCTATAGCTCGAGCAATTCAAACAACAAGACTCCAGAAAAACTAGAAGGAAATAAAACGAGAAATAGGGTAGACTGAAAGTTCTACAAATTCTCAAAGTGGTAATAATTCAAAATACCACCCCAATAGCTCCCATCCCATCATAATATTTTATCATTAATTTTATTGGAAAGGGCGAAGATCTTAGCATCATTCCTTGCTAGGTCACACAAAATTTTTGAGAAAGTTTCCCTTCCTCTCCACCATTTACATGCCACATTATCAACCGCCAAGTTGGCCAAATGATTCATCGATTTTTTTCCTTCATTGAAAACATGCGAGATCTTGAAATCCTCCAGGTCGGCAATCATTTCAAGGTAGTCCTTGATTAAGTTTGAAATAGTCCACCTAGGCACCGTGCATCCCTTAATACATTTGAAAATGTTAAGCGAGTCACTTTCTAGCCAGACCCATTTGAACCCCTCCTTGCTCGCCATGTGTAGTCCTATGTAGGCGGTGTTGGCCTCTACGAAATGGTTATTCTGGGTTCCCAAAGGGAGCGTCACCGCAGAGACCAGCAAACCCAAATGGTTCCTCGTCACTCCCCCACAGCTATCCGGCCAAGGATTTCCTTTGGCTGCCCCTTCAATATTAATTTTGATCCACCCCAGAAGGGGCAGATTCCAAGAACCATTCTCTTTGGTATGTTTAGTATATCTAACCCTTGCCACAATCTATGAAAATTAATTGATTATTGTAATAAGTTGTAAGATTTCTTGAATCTATAAATGCATCTACAATGGCCTTGACCTAGTCATAAATGCTTAGGGTCAAGTATTCATTTGGGTATAGCTACTAATTGTTGTTGTGATGCTATATTTTAAGAGATGTAAAATCTTGTTCGTGACACCTCTAGGAATATAATTGATTAGGTTTAATTTAAGCCCAAAGTGTATAAGTATTATTCACTTTCAAAATAGTTGCAACACCATCTCAAGAAGGGTAAAATGTAGACACCTATTTTTGTGCATACCTAATTACATTTAATTTTACTTAATTAGAAATATATTATATATTTAAATAATTTCACCATATATCCCATTCTATCACAACCTTTAATTAATTATATATATTATTTATTTAATTATTTTATCTTTGGCTTGATCTCACTAGTTAAATAAATATTTATTTTATTGAATTAATTTTACAATTTAAATTTATTTCTTTATTATTGTCCATTCAATCCTACCTTTAAGTTGCTTACATGGATTGTAGTATTAAATTTCTATCAAGTGACAAGTGTCCCTTTCACATGTTTAATTAATCTAGACACTTCCCAAAAGTTAAACTAGCTTTTCATCTCATCCATTAGTTTTAAACAAAATCTCTTAATCTTAGCTCTTCACATAAGAATGTTGCTTTAATGCACTTCCCAACCCTAAATTATATCCATCATGTGACACTTGTCACATGGTCACAACTTTGAGTTTAACCCTAATCTTTACTCTAATTTTAGCCAAGCATTATCAATCTATCCCTTGATTTTATCTCTTGAGAATTCTATAAATTAGAGGCCTCTAACATTATTTACATATCTTCATTCATCATTACCTATGTTGTTCAATTTTCTATATAAATGTTATGTTCTTCCATGGTTATGCCGAAGAAATTTATATTTAATCTAACAAATCAAGTAAAATTGTGAGAAAATAGTTTATATTCATTTCTAATTGATTGTTAAATAATTTATTAATAACTCCTTAGAAATTCAATGAATGCAATAGTATTTCCAGTTACAAATATGCAATGTGTCAAAAATACGTAGATTTAAATTATTAAATAATAGTTACACAATGTTAAAATGCATTTAAGTTTTTACCTTAATCCTTGAACCTTGTATAGGTACAAGTGTTAGTTTGTTTAATTAATTTTACAATTCACCTTTAAAATCTTTTATCATTGCCCTTAATTTATTCACATGGATCATAATATATAATTGCCATCATGTGACAAGTGTCTCTCACATTTTTGACTAACCTTGTCTAAATTCATTATATCTAGACACTTCTTCGAAGTCAAACAAACTTTTCATCTAATCCGTCCATTCCAAACTAACCCTCTTAATCCTAGCCATCCACATAAGGATGTTGTCATAATGCAACTCCTAACCCTAAATAAAACTCATCTTGTGACACTTGTCTCATAACTCCAACTTTGATCTTAACCCTAATGTTCATTCAATCTTAACCATACATCATCAATGTAGCCTAGCGCTTGATTTTGCCTCTTGAGAATTCTATAAAGCAAAGGCCTCATACCTCATTTACATATCTTCTTCTATTATGATATTATGCTGTCCAATTTTCTATCTAAATCTTCTTCCATAGATTTATGCTGAAGAAATTTGTATCCAATCTTCAATTATCTTGTTGGGCTCAATCTACGGAGAAATAAAGATTTTAGGTAAAGGTATCGTGTCTTTATTATTGATTTTAACCTACTTCTATGAAATGTGGTAAAGAAAAGATGTTACTGTGTAGTCCATGACAAAGAAATTATTCACCATCATATTTATTATAGTTTACCATCTTACAAGTACTGAAGTTATCTATGAGTTGTACTAATGCTTGTGTTGTTTCAGTGATTCCAAACAAAAAAATCCAATCAGGCATGGGAAGGAGAAAAAGGCTTTTAGATGAAGGTATTGTGTGTATTGCTATTATTCCCCACTTTTTTTACCTTTAATCTTTTATTCTCTTTCACATTGATTTTTTCTAAAAGACCATGCCAAGAAATTATTCACCAGCATATTTATTGTAATTTACCATTACAAACTTTAAATGTTAACCATCTTACAAGTGGAAAAGATGTAATGCAATTCTCATTTGGAATCCTCATCTTATTTATTTTTGCACTGTCAATTTTCCTCCAGCTGTTGGTATTGGCTCTTTGATAAATTGGATTGGTCTTCTTCTTTATGTTCAGATCTTCTTTCCCAGTTCAGATCCTGGCCTATCATGTTTGCTTCCTCTTTTTATTCCTGTTTATGGATAATTGCCCCTTCAATCATCATAAGAGGTTATCTATGAACTCTATTCGTGTTTGTGCTATTGCAGTGGTTCCAAACACAAACATCCAATCAGAAATGACTTCAAAATCTAATGACCAAATTGTAGGTCAAGAACTCAAACTAAAGAAAAAAAAGGTTTTAGATGAAGGTATTATGTATTGCAATTGTCTTTCATTTTATTCACTTTCAAATTTTTATTATATTTCATCAATCTTTTATTACCTTCCATCAGGATTATTAAGTGGGGCAAAGGCCATCAGAAGAAATTATTCACTGGACAAGTTTATATATTAACCATCTTATAAGTGGCAAAGTCATCTATGAATTGTGTAATTGCTGTGTTGATGCAGTGATTCCAAGCACAAAAATCAAATCAGGCACGGATTCAACAGCTAATGAGCAAATTGACCTGCGGCCTCAATTTGGGGCCACAAACTCTGCTGATGTAAGATTACGAATATTTGGCCCAAACAGAGAAGAGTATGATGGAAATCCTCTTCGCCTTCATTCTCAAACTCTTCAAACTTCGGAGTTTTTTAAGGCTTTGTTATCAGAGCGCTGGTCTTCTAATATCCGACCATTTGAAATTGAGGTAACCACTGATCAATCCTTTGAGAACTATTTAAAATGCATCGAGATGATGTATTCTTCTACTTCTTCTCTCCGTTTTTCCAATGTGGATGAATGCCTGGCAATTCTATCTGTTGCTTCGGAATTGTTAGTGGATAAACTTATGCAACAGTGCATGAGATATCTGGAAGCTGTTCGTTGGAACTCTGAGGAAGAGTCCAAAATTAGAAATCTATTGTCCTCTCTGAGTTTGAGCGTCCTGCCCGATCTGAATGCACGGCTTAATAAACAGAACAATAACTATTTAGAATTTGTCAGAGAGAATATCAAAGCAATGTTATATTTTCTTTCCAGTTGTGACTGTGCCGACAAGAAACAACCAATTATTCGAGGAGCGGTGGGCAAATTTATAGTAGAAAATTTGCAGGAAGATGAATCTTCAGGGATCGCAGAAATGTGCAGGCATATCATTTTAGAGGAATTTAAAGCTAACATTGAAATTGCTGTGACATCAAATACTGAAAAAAATGCGGCAGATGAGGAGCATTCTTATTTTGCCCTGCTGTGGCCCTTTACTCTAATTGAGCGCTGTGACGGGACGACAATGGAAGGCGCACTGAAGATATTATGTGAAGAAATGAAACTTGCCCACATAATAATGCAACCGCAAAAGCATTATACTGCAAGCAGGTACACGAAAGTCATGCTGCCAATTCTGCTGGGATGTCTGGACGCTCTGGCAAACGGGAAGATAATTGCTGAACGAAAACTTCGTGTTGGTTTCCTTACAATATGGTTACCAGTAATGGCACGATTGCTTTGTCCAAATCTGTATTTCAACCACATCAGTGATAATGACGTTTTGAAGACCCAGCTTTGCAGAGGAGTGAGCAATGTGGTGGAAACCCTCCCTTTCGCTGATTGGAGAGGCATTTACAATATTTGGATAGATTGCTGCGCCAAATATTCTATTGACTTAAGGATACCATTTGCTTCTGGGTGCAAGGTACTGCATGAACATAAGTGAAAGGATTTTTGTTTTATAAAACATTTCGATAATAGATTATCATATCAGAAATGCAATTATTTTTGTCAATCAAGAACATTTATAATTGAAGTTTTGTGCGGACCGTAAATTGTGAAGGTTCTTGTGGTATTCTTGTTTGCATCTATAAGTATTAAACAATAAACTGGCAATTGTATGCTGATATTTTTCATATATATTATTTAGAAAAGAACTTATATTAGAACTTGTTTTCAAATAGTTGTTTACCATATTAGTCCAAATAATCCATAAGTTGTTTATTTCATGATTTAGAAAGATACATAGCTTGTGCATCAATGATGTGACATCAAATTATCACTCCAAATATCAGATTTTTCCCCTAAAATGAGTATTTAATATTATGACAAACTTAAACTATTGTTAGTAGTAGCCGTATCTCTGAAATCATTTAAACAGAGAAAATGAGATACTTATCTTTCCTTCACAATGCTGACCTTTTAGGCAATGCTATTCTCTCTTCACAAATTCTGCTGTTCAAATCCAAAGCTCTCTTTGCTAACATTGCTATATCTTCTTCATCACGTTTGCTATATCTTCTTCATCACGTTTGCTATTTCTGATTGCCAAATGTTGATTTATAAATATAACTAAAGTCTTTAGTGTGTTGTTTCATTTTTATAATTTTCCCTCATTATAATCATCTTGGTTTTTTACAAAGTGGTTTCTAATTAATCACAAACTCTTCTCACAAATGATTTCTAGCTGACCATTAACTCTGCTTTCAAGTGGTTTTTTGTTGACCATGAACTTCACATACTAGTAGTTTTTGCTGACTACGAAACGTACTCAAGTGGTTTTGGCTAAACACAAATCTCACATACAAGTGGTTTCAGATGACCACAAACTTCACAAATGGTTCTGGATAAATATGAACCTCTTATGATGGAGAAACTAACTTATAATGCACACACTTTCAAATCATCACTGTGGGCTTCTTCTTTTGTGCCTGCATTGATTATTAAGTTCATATAAAAAATGATTCATCTATCCAGACACATGGATAACTAGCCATTGTGTTCGCTAGTTCTATAAGAATCGTTTTTGCATGCATGGTTCATAAATCTTTAAACTCTTCTGTAACAATATTGGAGTGCTGAGTACAACTAATCATGGACCTTTTACAACAACTCAATGCAATAACCGTTCAAAATCACTCAAACATTCACCAAAAAATACAATTTCATTGTCTACCTATTTAGATCTCAATGCTATGGAGATCATGTTTTACCTCTTTTACTAGGGTCTTCCTTCTTCAGCTACTGCTGACTCTTATGGATTTACTCAAACTTCTGTAGATCTTCTCAACTCCAATCCAAACATTTCAATGACTTTAATACTAACAGCCTTTATTTGGCCTTATGTCACTTTCAGTTTCTCCGCCCTACAGCTTCAACAACAATCCTGTAGCAGCATCTTGGACAGCGGC
This sequence comes from Cryptomeria japonica, assembly GCF_030272615.1. Taxonomy (NCBI): domain Eukaryota; kingdom Viridiplantae; phylum Streptophyta; class Pinopsida; order Cupressales; family Cupressaceae; genus Cryptomeria; species Cryptomeria japonica. Next base: position 653,285,514 of record NC_081414.1, on the reverse strand, counting down.
CCTCTTTGATCTCTCTGATCAGCACTTCAACTCTCCTTTGTTTCACACTTCGGCAAATCCTGACATCTTATAGCTGGGTAGCTATCTCTTTTATGTTCACTCATTAAAAGTGACCCATCACTTGAGTGAACATTTCAAACTATTCAATTGAGCCATGATAATTGACTTCTTTTCTTAAAAGAACATACTTTTTCTTTTCCTTTATGTCACCTGCAAAAGGCATGGGCAATCTTGCTTCCAAAACAATGGCACTGAAACACAAATGCTATCATATAAAATCTTTATACCTCATGGGATAGCGGGCCATAGAAAAAAAAATATTTCATTTTAAAACGTCAAACGTCTTGATCTCGTCTTTACTCCTTGAGCATGGCTCTATTCACAGATTTCACAACAATCGTCTTTTCTTGTCTTTATGTAGCCGCTTGGTTCGGCTACCTTTGCTTTGGCCACATACACCATCAACATCAACAATCTTCAATGATCACAGTGGCTGTTAATCTTTTTCTTTCCGTGGCTTAAACAAATCAGTTGTGACTTCTTTGCTAGACAGTTATGCCTTTGACTGGTCACCATAAGCTCTTCATGCATGCACAAATGCTCAGAAAAGCACTTGCGATATAGACTGTGTTGCAGTTTTAGACCAGAGCTTCACTAAAATCTTCAGTCAATAGCCATTCTTTTGGCAGCGACATGAGCATGACTCTCAGACAGGCGATTACAACCTTCTGTTAATGATCTCTTCAGGATCATCTACCGTTAGCTCTGATACCATGAGAGAAATCTGGTACAGACGAGAATCCCAAAAATGAGTTCTGAGGAATTCAGGCCCTTAGAATTCAATTTATAGAGCAATACATATTAAATGATGGTCATAGTGTTAGCTTTGATATTTAGTATGGGCTGTTGAGAGATATCAGTCAAGATCAACATGGGCGGTTGTTGAGTCGACTGTGGAAACTCCTATCTTAACGCACAGGTTCGACTTCCGTGGTAGAAATTATATCTACCAACATATTACCGTGGAAATTGCTAGTCACATTTTGTGGATTTAAGGTAGTATGTTTTAAGTTGAGCGCAGGTACATAGACCATATGGTATCAAAATGCAGTAATAAGACTATTTATGTTGCATTACAGTCCAAAAATGTGCTAGTCACATTTTAGAATTTTAAAGGAGCATCTCTTATGTTTGAGCCAAGTGCTTGACATCATGGCAAAGAGTAGTATTTAGAGTGAGTAGTAATTAGAGAAGTCACCCAGATACCAATAACCACCATGTAGAATATGAATCTAGATCAACTATAATCATAGAAGTGAATGTGGAAACAAATCAAACCTGTCAATAAAGTAGAGACATAAAGATTTGTATGAGAAATGGAACACACAGGAAAATATTATTATAGATCTACTAAATCAGCTGCAGATGAAGACTGGAAAAGCATTCACAAAATTCAGTTAGAGTTGTAAAGATTAAAATGAGCAGAGAAAATGATAACAAAAACAAAATAAAGCAATAACAAAAGACAACACACGATTTATCGTGGTTCGGAAAATTTGCCTACATCCACACTCAAAGCACGCAAACACTTCATTAATCAACTCTATCTTACATGGGCTGCACACAGCCATTATATAATCATATTCAGATATGAAATGAACAGTTGAAAGAATGCGAAACCTACACAACCAAAATATATTTTACTTAGACACACCGCATCCGAGAGGTGCAAAATACACTCTTCCATCACACACTCTTGCATCTCATGCTCGTGCATCACATACATACTCGTGCATCTATGTTCCCACTCAACAAAAAATCTATACACATATCATCTTTCTCAAACACCATGACCGATAAGGCCTGCTCATCAATACCAACAAAAGGTTCCAAAACAAACATCGTATTCCTAGGAATACACGTGGTCATCATGCCACCTAAAGTTTTGGTACCAAGCTGCGAAACTCGGTTACATCCAAAATCGTTACAAATCCCCTGGCCGTTAGGTGTGCCAGGGCCCAGAAGTATGATGCGCTGTCAGATTTCTCATGCCTATCATTGCAATCATATTGTAACGGCTTCACATGGCAAACCGTTGGTCTAGCGGAATACATGGTGTCACAGAGTCTATCCACCATGGCCAACTGTTGAAGCTCGAGTAGTCCAATCATCATTCATTGTCATCCAATCAGCGCGCACCAGGCTATGTGGGTATTCCCCAATTCGGTCAAACGCCTCCAGTGATTCAGATTCACCCACCAGTTCATCAGGAAGCTCGGAACGCTTTACATGTGAAATTTTCAGAGGCATTCTTTAGAAGCTCCTTACCTCGGGCAAATACAAAGAAGCTATCAATGGCGATATCATGCTCAGAAGAATTTGATTCATCCTCCTCAAGCGCCACAGATTCGCTTCCTTCCAACATCTGCAACAACGAACTCAAATCATTTCCGCCACCTATCTCTGGCCCCTCCTTGTCCGTAGTGAGGGGGCTTGCCACCACTGGTAAAGGAAATATATCAGCAATTGTAATTTTTGTACCATAATAACCAGTTAACGGATCATAAAAGATCCCTTCATGAGGGGAAGAAGGCCAATACGATTCACAAAACTTATTCGCCTGATCATCATTATTTGTAACGCTAATCTGGTCTACCGCAGAAACGTTCAAAATTTCAAAAATAGCATTATTGCCACCATTTGCTAAGCCATGTTGCCGTTTTTTCTGCACCCTCCAGCAGTAAGCTCTGACTGAATTTTAGAAAAAGAGTTACAGTAATAACTTGGTGAATATTCCATTAGGAAAGGCTAATGTGAAGCTAGGCTACCCAATATTTTAATTATTAACAACATATCTGAGCATTGAGTTTTATGTCAGTTGTGCTGCATAATATTGTTTAGATAGAGAGCTCGTCTTCATTCTTGTCTTCATTCTTGCCATTCAATTATGCAACTTAAACCTTAATTCTGAGAGCTTATATCCTTTAGAGTTTCATAGTGATACGATTGCATTTGAAATGAGATATTTTATAAGGCTTATCTAATTTCCAGCAACCTAATCATCCCTCGCTGCAATTTGTGGTCACATTGAACCATAACCAAAAAAAAAATTCATTTATGTATGTGCTATCTCCTATAATATTCAATATCAATTTCTTCATACTTTATTAAGTTTTGTTCATAGAATGAGGATTATCTAGCCCTGATGAATTTGTGGTCACATTGAACCATAACCAAAAAAAAAATTCATTTATGTATGTGTGCTATCTCCTATAATATTCAATATCAATTTCTTCATACTTTATTAAGGTTTGTTCATAGAATGAGGATTATCTAGCCCTGATAGAACTTTTCATCATAGGCTTGGGTAGTGGATGGGGTGCCAAGGGAGCAATCGCTCTCTTTTGATTAAAAAAAGAGGCTGTGTATATTTCAAGGAGTACTTATTTTATTCTACTGGTTCTTTGATGTAATTAAACGCTATGATGTAAGTGTTGTTAAAATTAAGGCTTATATTTTTAATAAAGTTACTTTAGTAATTTAGGATTAGATTTAAAAAATAATTATTTTGATAGCTACATTTTATAAGTTAGTGAATTAGTTAATTAAAGAAAAATAAAAGTTTTACAAATCATTCATTTGTAATATGAAATTATTTAAAATATCACTATTTCACTTTCAATCTTGTTTTCATGTATAACAATGAAATTATAATTTTTTTTTCATATGATATCAACATTATTTCCTCTCTTCAAGATGAATTTGTTGCTGAATAATTAGGAGGCCGCATGATGAATGCGTATTCTTCATGAAGTGTTTGCTGGCTTTTTAACCGAACCCATGAAAAGCATTTGCAATAGAAAAGCATAAATTCATGATAGAAAGATAAGGCATGGAAGATAGAATTAGTAATATCCTAGTCTGAAAGTTAAATGTGAGATGGCTATTGCATGATTGCAAAGTGGAAGATGGATCTAATCCCTACTAAACTGATATATGGTATTGCTAACTAGCTGCTAGTTTGCTTGAAAATGATGCTGAAAGTTTATGTTGGGTTTTTCATTGTGAAGATTGAAAGATGCACCAAAAATTAATTATAGTAGATTCAAACTTGCTTCAAGTTGGAATTAATTTAAATATGAAAATTAGTACTTGCGTGAAGTTCTCGCTGAACATGCTCAATTCTTTTAAACTACAATATTGTTGAACAGTGTTTTATTATGAAGATCACTAGTAAAAAAAAATTTCTGGCCTTCAATTGATCCTTGACAGAGTTTGAGAAACTATTGTGTTGAAGATTTGGCATTAGTATAAGGCTTGTTTTTGGTTGAATCTGACATCTATTTCAATTTAATGATGACTATAAATTGTGTAATCAAATCTTTGAAATTTTCGAATGCTACATTTGGTAGTTACATTTTAATAGGATTAATTAAATTTATTGGAGGCTGAGGAAAGAATATTTATCATTTCCTTCTTATTTACAGATGATATATGGCATGTGAAGCAACACTATTTTTAATCTTCTCATTTACAGATGATATATGGCATGTGAAGCAACACTATTTTTATCATGTTTGAGTCCCTTCGTAAAGCAAGGGGATCATAGGTCATAGCACAGCTGTTTTGATTTGCAGATTATTGAGTTTGTCTTGATTTACAAACATAGTGAGTGGTACCTAGGGATTATTGAGTTTGTCTTCGTTCATAGTTTTGCCATATGTTACTGTATATGATAGACTTTGTCTAAATTCACAAAAAGAGTGGTATGTTTGTGGTTCATAGGTATTATTGGATAATCCGGACATTTGCCTAGACATGAGCAGATTGGGAAGTTCTGAAGAGGTTTGGTGATTAGCTAGAAAATTTGCTTCCAGATGAATAGCTTGAGGTGCTATATGGAGATATGGTGGAGATGCTTCTATAGATTTAATTTTTGTTTTGTAATATATACCTTGAGGTGAGGAGGGATTGTAAACTTTAGTGAATTAGGATTTGATTTAATAAATAATTAATTGAGAAGTTGCATTCTGCTAAATTAGTTGGTTAGTTGGTTGATGAGAAATAAAAGATTTATAAGCCATATTGTAAACTTTAGTGAATTAGGATTAGATTTAATAAATAATTAATTGAGAAATTGTATTCTGGTAAATTAATTGTAAATTAGTTGGTTAGTTGGTTGATAAGAAACAAAAGCTTTATAAGCCATTCATTTATAATGTGAAATAATTAATTGAAATATGAATATACCATTTTTAATTGTATTTTTCATATGCAACAATAATATAATTTTTTAAAATTTTTATCTTTCATGTTTAATAACAACAACCATTAGAACTGCACTGAAGACATTATATAAAAAACAGAACCCTACCTTTGCAACTGCACTGAAGATATTACTAAACAACAACCATTACAACTGCACTGAAGACATTATATAAAGAACAGAACCCTACTGACATCAATCCAGACAGTGTTAACCATAGGGAAACTAGGCTGCCTATTTTAACAGTGATCTTCATGAAGTGTTTGCTGGCTTTTTAATCCAGCCCATGAAAAGCATCTGCAATAGAAAAGCATAAATTCATGATAGAAAGATAAGGCATTGATGATAGATTAGTCTGAAAGTTAAATGTGGGATGGCTATTGCATGATTGCAAAGTGGAAGATGGACCTAATCCCTACTAAACTGATATACGGTATTTGCTAACTTGCTGCTAGTTTGCTTGAAAATGATGCTGAAAGTTTAGGTTGGGTTTTACCAAAAATTAATTATAATAGATTCAAACTTGCTTCAAGTTGGAATTAATTTCAATATGAGAATTGGTACTTGCGTGAAGTTCTCGCTGGACATGTTCATTTTGTTTAAACTACAATATTGTTGAGCAGTGTTTTATTATGAAGATCACTAGTAAGTTTTTTTCTGGCCTTCAATTGATCCTTGGCGGAATTTGAGAAACTATTGTGTTGAAGATTTGGCATTAGTATAAGGTTTATTTTTGATTGAATCTGACCATTTAATGATGACTATAAATTGTGTTTGTATTTTATTTTACATCTAACCAAACCTTTGAATTTGTGAATACTACATTTGATAGTTAGGTTTTAATAGGATTAATTAAATTTATTGGAGATTGAGGAAAGAATATTTATCATTTCCAGTAATCGTCTCATTTACAGATGATATATGGCATGTGAAGCCACACTATTTTATCATGTTTGAGTCCCTACGTAAAGCAAGGGGATCATAGGTCATAGCACAGTTGTTTTGATTTGCAGATTATTGAGTTTGTCTTGATTTACAAACATAGTGAGTGGTAGCTAGGGATTATTGAGTTTGTTCTGGTTCATAGTTTTGCAGATATGTTATTTGCTTCCAGATGAATAGTTTGAGGTTCTATATGGAGATATGGTGGAGATGCTTCTATAGATTTATTATTGTTTTTCAATTTTTTTTGGTAATATATACCTTGAAGTGAGGAGGGATTGTAAACTTTAATGAATTAAGATTAGATTTAATAAATAATTAATTGAGAAGTTGCATTCTGGTAAATTAGCTGGTTAGTTGGTTGAATTGAAACAAAATCTTTGTAAACCATTCATTTATAATGTGAAATAATTAATTGAAATATAAATATATCATTTTTAATTTAATTTTTCATATGTAATAATAATATATAATTTTTATCTATCATTTTTATCTATCATATTTAATAACAACCACCATTACAACTGCACTGAAGATATTACTAAACAACAACCATTAGAACTGCACTGAAGACATTGTATAAAGAACAGAACCCTACTGACATCAATCCAGACAGTGTTAACCATAGAGAAACTAGTCTGCCTATTTTATTCGGATTTTTTGAGGCTTTGGAAAAGGAGATAATTGGTGAACGCAAAGTTCATTTTGATTTTCTAATGAAATGGTTTCAATAATGTCAGATTTAATTGACGGGTGGTTAGTGTTAGAGATAAATTAATTATCCTCCTAGAAACTACTGTCTTTCAGAAAGTTCCTCCACCGAGTGACTTCTAGAGCCTTCTTTCACCTGCCCACCATTATTGCCGCAGCTAACTCTAATCTACAGTTTCCAGAACATTTAATATGTAATGGTCTATAAATTGAATGTAATTGAAATATAATCTTAGAGCCCAGTTATGGGTTTCTCCTGTAGTTATCTCCAACAGTCGACATGGAGGAGGAAGCTGTCCCGAAGACCTTGCTTTTAAATGTCATGGTAAAATATCTTAGGAAATAATTAGAGTTTTTGAATAGATGGAGGAAACTAGCGCAGGAAATATCAATTATTTAATGTCATGGTAAAATATCTTTAAGAAATAATTCAAGTTCTTAGAATAAGTGTAGGCAAGTTAATTGCATCTAAAAAAGAAGATCACTCAGGTTCTTACTATAGCTATTTAGTAGAAAGTAAGTATCTTGATTATATATAAAGAGGTTCATTTAATGTGAATGATTAAAATATGAGAACTCTGAAGTGTTAGAACTGGTATTATAGTGCTCCCTATCTTAGCGACCAGTAGTAGATAGCTATACTCCACACCAAATTTTTAATATCTGATGTTTATCGTGTTATGGGCTATCTAATGTGACAGATAGTAAAATCATGAACTGCAATACATTCCTTCCTGCAAGGCAAGCATCATATAATAATGTCTACCCTACCACGACCTGCATCATCTACAAAGACCACAAAAACTCTTTCACTGCAGTAACTAATCTCCATACAAAATGGTATCATATGAAATGTCTTTAGCATCATGTCATATCCTAACAAAGGGCCATACCATGGAATGGTGGGAACCGTTGAGTAGATGGAAAATGGCGAGTTTTACGTTTTTTTTTTGGGCTTGATGGTCTCGTAAAAAATATCTTTGTCCAGGCTTGTCGTTTTTCCAAGTTGCCGGGAGAGTTTACAAAAAAGTAACATAAAAGTCAATGGTCACTGTTTCTTTGGCCATTTGCATTACACAGGTGTGGCAAGAAACCCCAGTTGCATCTGGCAAGAGGGGAGGCCGCATAGGTAGAATTAGATCAAAGCACAACCATCAAGACCATATTGGAGTCATAATTCTATCATCTCAATTCCTCCACAACATTCTCATTAGACTGGTAGTCAAAGAACGATAACATTGGAGCCTACAGTTGGGGATGCAAGTAGATCCCACCGAGTTTTTTCGCGGCGATTGATGAGAACCAAGCCGAGCACCAAGATACAGTGATCGAGATTGCATGTGTGTTAGGTGGTATTTTTATCTCAATACTATTTGACTCGAGTGCTTCTGATTCTTTTATATCTTCCTCCATTTTGGAGCGGTGTGGGCTCATGTCTGCTAGACAGAAGGATAAGTGGCAAGTAGAACTAGCTACTAGTTTTCGTGTGGCCCTAGATTCCTTTAATCCCAGTTGTGAGTTGGACCTAGGACCCTTTGCTACCTCAGTTGATCTTTGAGTTATTCCTTTGGGGTCTTATGGAGTTGTGTTGGGGATGGATTGGTTAGCATCTCACAGTGCACATGTAGACTGTCATCAGAAGACAGTGGATTATTTAGATGATCATTGCAGGAAAGTTACAATAGCTAGTATTCCTAGACCTATTTTCCTTCTTATGATCTCCGCTATGCATCTTAAGTGGTGTATGCGTGAGGGATGCCAAATTTTTGCAGTTTCTCTTGAGGACATGGATGAGGAGAGAAATAGGGAAGTTGCACTTGATTGTCACCCTCTTCTTCAAGAGTATGTTGATGTGTTCCCTATTGATATTTTGGGTATGCCTTCGAAGTGAGATATTGACTTTCGCATTGATTTAGTTCCTGGAGTAGAACTTATTTTCAGAGAACCATATCGGATGACCACTCAGGAGTTGAGTGAGTTGAATTTGTAGATAGAGGAAATGTTGGCCAAGGGGTTCATTCGTCCTAGTATTTCTCCTTGGGTTGTGCCAGTTATCTTCATTAAGAAGAAGGATGGTTCCGTTTGGTTATGCATTGATTATCAATAGTTGAATAAGGTAACCATGAAGAATCGATATCCATTGCCTCGAATAGATGATCTTTTTGATCAGGTAAAGGGAGCCAAGGCATTCTATAAGATTGATCTAAAATCAGGGTATCATTAGTTGCTCATTCATGATGCAAATATTCATAGAGCGACTTTTCGTACTCATTATGGTCACTATGAGTTTAGTGTGGTGTCATTTAGGTTGATGAATGTGCCTTCATTTTTCATGAGCCTCATGAATGGGTTTTTTTGCACCTACCTTGATCGTTTTGTCCTTGTGTTCTTGGATGATATTCTGATCTCTTCTAGATCTATGGAAGAGCATGAGCACCACTTGTGATAGGTATTGCAGTTCTTGAGGGGGAATCAACTTTATGCCAACTTGGCGAAGTGTGATTTCTTCTAATCAGAGGTGAACTGTCTTGGTCATGTAGTTTCAGGAGAAGGTGTATCCGTGGACCCTTCTAAGATCCTGGACATTGTAGATTGGTGAGGGCCGACCAATGTTTCTGAGTTTTGAAGTTTTATGGGTTTGGTCGGACATGACTGCCACTTTGTTGAGAGCTTTTTCTGAATAGGTCTCCCAATCACTTCTCTTCAGAGGAAAGGGAAGAAGTTTGTTTGGTCAGAACAGTGCGAGTTATCTTTTCTTACTTTGAAGGAAGTGCATGTTAGTGCTCCAATTTTGGCAGTTACTGATCCACCTAGAGATTTTATGGTTTGCACAGATGCCTCTTTAGAAGGCATAGGAGCAATGCTTATGCAGGATGGTTGTGTGGTAGCCTATGAGTCACAAAGTCAAAGACCATGAACTAAACTATCCAGTTCATGACTTAGAGTTGGCAGTTGTAGTTCATGCTTTAGTCAGAAGGCAACATTTTCTGTTGGGTCATTGGTTTGAGCTGCACAATGATAACCGTAGTTTGCAATACATTTTCATGCAGCTGAACTTGAATGCTTGACAACAAGTATGGATGGAATTCCTCTATGAGTATGATTTTGAGGTTTGATATATTCAAGGGAAAGAGAATGTAGTGGCAGATTCTTTGAGTTGTAGGCAACATCAGGTTGCAGCATTAACCCTTGGGGTGGACTTGAGAGAGAGAATTCTTAGGATTCTTCCTCAGGACAGCTAGTATCAAGAGGTTAGAGCCATGCTTGAGAAGGGTAGGCCATTAGAGGGTAGATATTCTTGATATAACCTTGAGGCAAATGGTCTTCTTCAACGTCTTGGGTGGATCTATGTACCTCCTTTAGATGGACTTCATACTTTGATCATGACTGAGGCCCATTGTGCACCTTATTCAGCACATCTTGGTTTCAAGAAGATGCATGCAAATCTTAGATAGATAGATCATTGGGCTAGAATGAAACATGACATTGCTGATTTTGTGTTGAAGTGTTTAGAATGTCAGCGGGTAAAGGTGGAGCATCAACACCCTACAGGGCTTTTACAGCCTAATTTGGTGCCAGATTGGAAATGGGATATCATTTCCATGGATTTAATAGTGGGGTTGCCTGTTTCTTCACATCGTCATGATGCCATCATGGTCATTGTGGACAAATTGACCAAAGTTGCTCATTTTGTTCCTATTCTATCTTCCTATACAGTAGCAGTGGTGGCACGATTTTTCATGGAATATGTGGTGAGCTTGCATGGGATTCCTAGGTGGATCATTTCTGATAGAGATCTTGTCTTTACTTCAGCATTGTGGACCTCACTTCAGCATGCCTTGGGGACCCAGTTGAACTTTAGTTTAGCTTATCACCTAGAGACCGATGGTTAGACCAAGCGTGTGAATGAATTAGGTTTTGGAGGACATGCTTTACATGTATGTTATGGACTAGCAGTCGTGCTGGGAGGAATATCTATATCTTGTGGATTTTGCTTATAATAATGGATATCATAGCTCCATAGGTATGTCTCCCTTCTAGGCATTGTATGGTCATCGTTTCCCTACTCCTTTGAGTTGGGATCGGTTAAAGGATAGGGTGCATATAGGACTGGATATGATTTGAGAGATGGAGTAGCTGGTTGAGTAGACTTGTGGGCATTTAGTAGTTGCACAGGATAGATAGAAGAAGTATGTTGGTGCTCACCAAGTGGATCGTCAATTTTTTGTTGGCGACCGTGTGTTCTTGGGAGTGCATCCGCGAAAGAGTTAGATCCGGTATGGAAAGGGTTCTAAGTTGGTGCCTCATTTTTTTGGCCCTTTTGAGAACCTTGAGAGAATAGGACATGATGCCTACCATCTTTCCTTGCCATCAAGCCTATCCCGCATCCACAATGTTTTTCATGTTTCAATTCGTAGACCTTATCATCCTGATGTGACCCATGTTCTTGATTGGAACACATTGCAGGTCGAGGGCAGGAAGCTTTCTATGGATCCTGTGCGCATTCTGCAGCATCAGTGTTTGACTCTCAGGGGTTGTACCACCGACCAGGTAAGGGTCCTATGGGACCCAAATGATGTGACCTCGACTACATGGGAGGATGCAACGAAGATGAGAGAGATTTATTCTTATATGTTTTAGGCTTCCAAGAGTAAGCCTAGTTTTGGGGAGGAGAATGTAGTACACCTTCCTTAATATGACTTTTTAGACTCATGTTTGACTTGAGTTGACATTTTCAGTGAATACATTATATTGTGATATTTTACTTAAACATTATGCGATATTGTAATATACTTTAATTTGAGTTGCAGTGTAGGTTGTGCATGCAGTAGTTCCTTATTGATGTTTAAATGAGATTTTATTGGATTACTGACATAGACAAACACATTCATTTTGTACGTATGATGAGTTATATACATTTTTCATGTTTGTAAGTGTATGGGGTGTGAGGAGATGATTTTCTTTCACTCACTTCGGTGAGACAAGGAATGTCACGATTCTTTGTCACTGGTGTTTTTACCATGGTTGTATATATATGCATGTGTGGTTCATTGGTGTAAGAAATTCCAGGTACAAGTATCATGTAGGTATGGGGTATCATCTCCACCTGGCTTCAGAGGTCTGAGTGTACCTTATTGTTTCAATGGAAGTGGAGAAGATAGTCCTAAGACCTACGTTTTACCCTAGTCACGCCCAAAGTGAGCATCATCAATCGTTCATCAGTTTCCCTATTGTTTGGTATGCGAGTCGTGCGTTTATTTGAGTTGTTTTAGTTGTTTATTATGCATTGGGTAAAATTGATTATTAAATCTTAAAGTATTTAATTAGATTAAATGAGTTTTATGCTTGGTATAGAAAAGAGATTAAATTAAATATGACTCATGTATGTGTTTAGTCATTAAATCAATTGGTTCATTTATAAAATTAGTGAGTTTGAGCATGTATTATTTTCAAATGAGAAATGAAATGGGTTTTTTATTTTGTGGGAAAAGTTTATTGAAATTTAGAAACTAAAATATTTTCTTTCTTGATTGACTTTAAAAATGTAAATTGGAGTTTTTAAATAAAGGAAGAAAATCAATTATTAGGGAGAAAAGCTTTTTGCATTAAAACCTTATGGAAAGGATTTCATTGGTGATAAATTATTTCAACCTAAAATAATTTTAGGTTAAATTTTTTTATAAAAACCGAACTCTTTCATGGGTTTGGGGAGGAGAAGTTTTTGAAGAAATTTGTGCATCTTTGTTGAAGAAATCTTCCAGATTGCAGGTTGGGCTCTTCTTAGATATCTTCCTAGATTTCTATTAAGGGATTTCTCAGTTGGTTAACCTTGTGTGAGGGTTGATTTTGGCCAAGTGGTTCTCTATTGTATTGAACTCCATGTACTATTTCATGTGTATACCTTTATTTTGGGAGTTTGTGTTATTTTTTTAAAGTTTCATATGGGAGAGTGGCTTTCAATTGGGGGTCGTGCCCAAAGTGGATGTAGGTTAACCCATCAAAAGTTTCCTTAAGTAAGTGATAACTTAAAAATATTTAGGGGGCTTGGTAGATGAAACACTAAATAAGATTATAATGCCTCGCTCATGGTTGAGTGCTAGTACAGACTCGGGATATAGCAAGAAGGCCTAGAATGGAAAACCAACAACCTTGTCCTCACAAAAGGATTATTTGGGTCCACATGAGACTTGGATGGGGATGGGGCTCCAGTAGAGGTTACTAGGATAACCCACGATGAGGGCCAGGACCTATGGAGGCCTGCTAGGATAACCATACCAAGCTATGTGATAACACTCTTTCCTTATGGTCACTAGTGTATAGTCTTGTTGATTTCTCTTGTTTTGATGTAGAGTCATGTTCTGCAAGTTTACTTCTTGTGATTCATTCTGATGTTATGAGTTAGACCATGTGTGTGTGCATACCTATAGGTTGACAGTGGTTCGTATTCCTATCTCCTAGCACAGTGGGGTGGTTCTTTTTGGAGCCACATGGTCAAGTGGCAATGTCACTTTCCATCGGGTGTGTGTTCATTCCATTTTGTAGAGTTGGTTTCATAGGTGTTCCAGTTGCACTTGGATTTGAGCATTTTGTTATCCAGTCAGATCCCATTTATTATGGATCATTCTTTGTATATTTTGGGCCTTTCATGGTCAGTTGTATTTATTATAGTGTATGCCTTCATGACAAAATGTAAATTGTAATGTAACCTTATCTGATTTAGTTAAATGCAATGTAATTATTATCTTTGATGCAAGAAATGTATGTATGGAAATTTATTGCAATGCATATGTTTTATTTGAAGATTGGATATAATGAAATGGTTAGATTTCTAATAAATGAACTAAAACATGTTATCGATATTTTATTCTATTGAATAAATTAACCATTGATTTAGTGTAATGATGTTATTAAGTTTAATTACTTAATTGGTTTAATTAATGTTAAGATATGTTAGTGGTAACTTAGTTAACCAAGTTGGGAAACCCTTTAGGTGTTAAGTCTTATGTTGTGTAATCTAAACTTATGTTAACTCATTGTACAGTAAACTTATTAAGTTTTTAAAAAAAATAATATTTGCACTCTTTTCTACTATTTTTGTTTAATCTCTTCAAGGTTTCCTGGTGGGGCATTACACAGAAGCACCACAAGAAAAAGGCATAAGGAACTAGGATCTACATGTAGGGAAGAGTGTCATCACATTATATCACAAAACAACAAAGGATATCCTAGGTAAGGGGAGTGTGAGCTCCATGTTCCTTGCATCCATGATACACATGTGGAACCATCTCTACCTTTAAGGAAAATAAGGGAGATCTGTTTATCTAGTTACCATATATTTCCAAACCTAATCATGAGTCTGTACTAGCAGTCCAGGCCATGAGATGGGGCACCACCAATACATTTCTTATCTTACTAAGATGAATTACTACTACCCATCCCACCTAAGATTAATTTATTAGGTTATCACTTGAATTATGCAATAAACTCCAAATGAGCTACTCCAATGGCCTAAACCTTGACTTCTTATCACAAGGAATCCTAGTGAACCATTCCTCATGACCTCGATAGACTCATGGAAGTCCACTCTCCCTAATCATTCTCCTAGACCTTATAGAAACAATATACACATATGCAAGAACAAGGGATCTCAAAACATAACCCAAATAACCAAGCTTTCCAACCAAAAAGATAATCATTAAATAAATGGATAACAATACTAATATCATAGCCTCATAGGCAATAAGAAAACACATAGCATCCAATATGATCCACAATATCAAGTATATCCAAATGAGCCCAATAGAATGAACAAGGTATCATTCATCTTGCTTAACAAATATAATGCAAATATCCAATCTCAATCAATAAACCAATTCCCAGAACACCTCACAAAATTCAAAAATATCAAACATGACCTCTAGATTGACGAAAAACCAAAGCAAAAAGCCAAACTAACACAGAAAGACCAGATGCAAAGATTCAAAAAGCCAAACTAACATAGAAAGACCTAATGCAGCAGTCTGGTGGATTCAATCAGCAAAGTAGCACATTTGTAGAGAGAAATAATGCTTTCACAAGATATTACAATGCATACACAAACCAATTTAGCACATTCAATGAACAAAATAGTGCATACACCTAATTGTGCAGCGCATTTACACAACTAGGTAGCACATCTACCTTCCAAGTTAGTGCATAAGTAGGTTACTACAATGTATTTAAGCCACAAAATAGTGCTTTTGTGCTGTAGAACAACACATTTACTAATAACTTCAATGCATACATGGGACAAACTAACACATACAAAATATCATGCAGCGCTTATACTCTTTCAGCACATATATCAAATTATTTAGCATATATGCCCACAGAAATGAAACAAAACATAATCATCTATGTGTCGGGTGATGCAAACCAAAATACAACACCAGAAATGCATCAACAAGGCAGAATAATTTAAAACAAGGTTATAATATGAAGCCACGAATCTAATAAATAGACAAATCACCATTAAGGCCCCACATGACACAAAATGCCTTACTATGGCAATACACCAAAACTCTACACAACACAAAACCTTTAGAATAGCAAAAGTCTTTAAATAGCACATCACAACATCTCAGGATTAAATACAAAATACAGAGATAAGTTGGGCAACCCATTCCTTCATGACAATGGGAGACAATAGTCCCAAGACAATAAAATCAAGGACAAAACTCATGACATTGCACTACTAGGAGACCTTTTGGAATAGCACTAAAAAACTATAGAAAAACCATAATTTCCATAAACATTTTTCAATCATTTGGCAAGACAAATTTCTTTACAGGCACAAAGAAGACAAGCTTTACAAATTAAAATGCAAAGAAGGTTGAAATTCCTCCAACCTGACAAATAGAAGTTATGAATTGAGAAATATGATGAAGCGCAACCAACAGCCAAATCCAAGCATTCGGTAAATTCTCCAGCCAAGCAGCCCCATGACAATCTCAAAAAATTAAATAAATAGAAAATAAACCAAAACTATGCAAAACTCCCAACCAATAAAAAATAATCAGAAATATAATATTTCTTACCAACCATGGCAAATATCAGGGCAAAATATAATAAAATAATATATTTAAGCCTTCCAAATCTCACACCCAATCATAAAATAGGGTAGGTAAAATTAAAAATTAAATAATAAATAAACTAAATTGTAAAATGGGAAATGAATAATAACAACCAACAAATAAAATATAAAGGCTTAATAAAATAAACCCAATAAATAAAATTCCCAATTAAATTTAAAACAACAATAAATAAATAGAAAGGCTCACTAATAAAATAATTAAATCAAATAATACAAACGCTCAAATAAATATTAAACCACCGAATAATATAAAACCATAATTAAATATAAATCCTAAATAAAATAATCACACATAACAACCCAATTAATGTAATGCCCGCCAAAATACCCTAGAGAAATTAAACATCTAACATGCAATGGAGATAACAAAAATTTAATTAACATCTAATAACAACTAATGCAACACATAACATCTCCATCTATTTATATTCATTAACCAAATAACCAATATGAACATCCATCATTGCTCATTTCATCAATTAACGCAAGCGGAAATGACATAACATCATTAACCTTTCCCTAGGGTACTTCAACATCATTACTTAATTCATTACCACAATAACATACTACACACACGATAGGTATATTTCATCTTACTTTAATGCATCATTTTTAATTCTCTAACCATCAGATATGCAACCTACAATATTACTTATTCCTCATAATATGCATAATTTCCTCTCTACCAATGCATCTATATGAATCGATCATCTTCACTAGATCTAATTAACACCTTCTAACATATTCATTTATTAATCTACAAATTTTCCTCTTTCAAGATTATTTTACATTCTAACTTGCCTCTAAACATTCCATGAGATAATACAACTGGACCATAATGCAAATCCATTTCTATTCCAACTATAGTTCATCTTACGAATACAAGTACATTAAATATATCATGAGCATAGCTCTTTCTACTACAAGAATCCATCTACTATATACAAGAATATTACATTACATACATTCCATCTTATCTATTACATAAATCTGCTACAAGGTACACCCATAGTCCATCATGAAGAAGAATCCACATCCACGCAAGAAGAATCCAAGAGAACATCCCAATGGATAAAAAACACGAACTACCTGGCCATGTGGAACTAAAGGAACCACCCCCCATGCTAGGAGATGACACAAGGTCCCAAGACACACTCTAAACCTAAGTTGGAACTTTAACCAAAGAGACTAACTACACAAGGACTCTCAAGAAATAAATCACATAATACAACAAGAATGAACTCCCAGAGGTGTAAAAGTCATCAAGACATAAATGCATCCAATAAGCATAATTATAAATCATAAAGGGCAACACATGTAGGAGTGGAGTGTCATCACATGCCATCCTCAAAACATAATAACATAAGACACTAGCCTGATGGACATGTGGAGCCATCTCAACCTATGAGAGACTAAAAGAGATTACCTTACCATCTTCACGCCCTTCTCATGCTTATCCTAAAACATCCTCCCTAGGACTAAGTCACGAGGCTCAAATCAATTTATCATCTTATTAATTAATCTAGCTACCCAAGCCATCAATTATTAGATTATCACTTATTTACAAATAATGGTAAACTCCAATGTGCCCTGGTGGTCTAAACTTCATACATCATTGCAAGGAACCTCATGGAAGCCTATCTCTCATGACCCCAATCATCACAAGAAAGTCCACTCCCCCTGACATGGCCCAACAATAAATCTCAATTGGCTCTAACCATAATAAACATATGAAAATAACACTCAATGCAACCAATAACATCCACACATACTCTCACAACATATGCAAGGCTACAACAACATCAAAGATAATAAATGATAACATCATAGCAAGGCCTACTCACTTGCTGGTCCAAAACAATATAATATTCATCTCAAACATCCATGGCTTATCAACATGGAAGAGAGTGTAAAATATCCACAATGGCATAGAGAGGTAAATATACTTAAACCATCAAAATACGTCAAAACTAATCAAACCCAAAACAGGAAAATATTAGCAAAAATCAAATAAAGCCTCTGGTACAAAAATCAACTTGGGACAATACCTCAAAAATGACCAAAACTAAGAAAACATAGAACAAAAACAATTTATCATGTTTATCCCATAGAACAATGCTTCTGTCCAATAGAACACCGCTTTCATCTTGTAGGATAGCACAAAAATTTCCAGAATCGCGCATACGTCTTCTAAGACAGCTCATGCATTCCCAGATTCGTGCTTACGCCCTCTGAGACAACGCTTATGCTATGTAGAACAACACAAACATAATACATAATAGCATTTTTACATATTTAAACAACGCATTCACTAAAACAACGCATTTACATATTTCACACGGAAAACTCAGAAGACTTACGATAGAAAAATAAATTCCAAACTTAAACAAAGGGGCTCGAAAAACACATGAATAGAGATGCCCAGAAACAAGGAATACATAGGTGTAAAGAAGGTAAATAAATTCAAACTATAAATCAAGATTCAACAAAAATTTCTTCACGTTAATAGGCATATGGAACCACTTCAAACTCACAGAAAAACCAATGAAACCAAATCCAAACTTTCTCAGACTGAAAGACTCACAAGGGGAAAAATATCCATTCAAACTCCCATACAAAACAAGAGATTCAACAACCCAAGCTCATATAGAAATCTGACAAAGCCGTGAAATGGCATTTCCAGACAATTAAAAAATTGTTCCCAACAACAAGAGTAAAAGAAATCCAAAACCAGGGAAGAATGCTTGCTGAAAAAATTTCTAGTGAATAGCCAACCCGAAAACCATCACAGGAATGAAAATAAAAAGCAACAATAAACAAAAACCCTAGCCTCAATCTCAGCCAATCAAAATATTCTATTATAGAATATATTTTACCAACCCACCATATATTATAATTTATTCTCTCATTTTCAATTTAGCCAATGAGAGTAAAGGGTAGGTATAGTAAATATAAAATATACTTATCCAACAAAGTGGGAATGTTTTATTATTTTTTTAATTTAATGTGTTCATACACCCCACTTAGGAAATAAAAGTCAAACTATTAAATAAACATAAGCTATAAATAAATAATCCAAATGGGGATTAAAATTAAATAAACCAAAAGCTAATAAAATAAAATAGAGAACCAAATAAATATAAGATATCAAATAAATACTAAAACATAGAAAATAAAATAAATAATTAAATAATCAAATACCATTAAGGATTAAATCACAAATATAAAATAAATATTAAACAACAATAAAGCTTAGCAAATGTTAAATAATCATAAAATCAATAAACGTTAACTATGAAATAAATATAAATGCCAAATAATTAAATTTTTAAAATTGATATATTAAATACATTAAAATAAACATTATTAAATATAAAACCACATATCAAGATCCACATAATTACTCTAACATAATCAAGTAAATCAATTGACATAAATCAAACTCACAATAACAAGAAGACCAAGCTTACTAACTGACATGGCGAATTATGCCAAGACGTTGACTACTCACGGTGAACAACTTGGACCTAGATTATGTGAAGGGAACTCATGTCATCTCCTAACCACATAAGCCATTGGAACTAAAGACACACTCAGACCTGTGAAGCTAGGTGGAGTCGATGTCTGGTACCTACAAAGTCCTGCAACCACAAAACGACAATACCACATATACATATACATATATAGAACAAGAAAGTGATAGAGACTCGCAATGACACATCTCGCTCGCAATGAGTGATGTGGAATCATCTCTATCACAAAGACAACCAAACAATAGTCAAACACATCTCATAAACATCTCATCAAATGTAATCATGAAGTAGGGTTAGTGTAATCATAATCATCATTGAAACCATGATAAATCAAATCTATTGATAGTCCATCACATAGTGAGCATATAAAATCCATCGAGTACATATATCATCAAATCACATGATCAATCATGATAGTACCAACATCCATATAGATCATCAAAATAGCATATGTCCAATAGTGTCTAACATCAATGATAAGTAAATGAAGCACATGAGTAATCATCATCCAAATCATCAAATAATGTCTAGATAAGTCTATCAAGCATAATATAAAAGTCAACTCTAGTCAAAATAAGTTAGATCAAGGGTGGACGCTACAACTAAGATACCACATACCACCACAACACAAATCTAAGCATGACTAATACTGATAGGATACTAGCTAAACCTAGAGTGTAGAATGAGATTTTATGTCACCTCTGATCAACTTGCCATTGGGATAAAGACACGCTCAAACCTGTGAAGCCAAGTGAAGTAAATGTCTAGTAGCTACAAACCTATCACCACCAAAGTACACACAAAAACATATGTATAGAGCATATAACATGAAATAATTAGACAAGTGAAAGGGAGTCACAACATCATATCATACTCATAAATGAGTGGTGTGACATCATCCCTAACACAACCATAGTAGAAGGCAATCATGACAACCAAACACTATTGCAAACATCATATCCAATATAATTGCATGGTAAGGTTAGCATATAGTAAGATACCATCATATCATTATAAGCAATTATGAACCTCGCGTATATAATAAGTGTATATAGATCATCAATGTAAGTCCATCCATCATAATAGTCCATAAATATCATGATCCATATGAAACCATAATGTCAACTGCAAATATGATACATGTCTATCATCAATTATAAAACATCCAAGTCATAGATAAATCCATAAACATCTATCAAAAGAATCATAAAATAGTCTAAGCTATATCCATATGGTCTATCGATGCACAAAAAGAAAGATGAACCAGGGATAGGAACTACACAAACTACAACCAAATGGATACCTTTTGCATATAGTATATTTTCATTTAGATTTGTTGACTTAGGATTAACCTTGCAGAAAGTTATGAAAATGTAATTTTAAAATTTAACTAGTAAATGCATAATTATTGATATGGATTATTTAATATTCTTCTACAAAACTAGGCTTGACCATATGGTTAATCTATAAAATATACTACAACAATGTAAGGATAATTAAATATCATTCAACCCAAACAAGTTATTTTTTTGGAGTAATACGATTAGGCAAAATACTAGGTCATACAATAGCTGGGCATGGGTTCTAGCAAAAAGGAGTTGAAATGTTTCTTTAAAAAGATAAATTTTGTGAGGAAATTATTGCTAGTTTCATATAAATTGTGAAATCACTATATGATATTCTAATGAAGGACATAATAAAATAACATGGAAAACCAAACAAAATAGTCCTTTAAGGAAATCAAAAGATTCATCATAAAGGCTCTAATTTTGATTTTTCTTGATTGCATAGACCAGTTTACATTTACTCCTTGACATCTAAGAATTCCTATGTAGCCATATTCACATAGAGAGAATATATTAATTATAAAAAGCCTATCAAATTTATGTGTTCTCTATTAAAAAATGTTGAAGTAGATGTCTTTATGTGGAGAAGCATTATTTAATTTGTCTAAGATATAAAAAAGTAGACATTATATTATTGGAACCAAAGTATCTTCTTTCCTAGCTAATGTTATAGTTAATATTTAATGATGCAAAGTGAACTCAATGAGTGTGAAGAAAAATAAATGGTTATACTACAAGGATACAATATTGAAATTTTCCCTATGAAACTAGTCAAGGGCAAGGATTATCACAAACATTGATACTATTGTATGTATAGATTGATTTTTAAAAGTACACAATAAGTGGGATAACAAAAAAGGACTAATATAATGTTGAACACCCAACAAAACTAAGAGGGGAGGTTAAATTAGTTCAAAACTTCAAGACTAATATAAGGTTTTCAAATCATTCACATAATCTTCTCACAAAATTCACTTCTCATCCATACTTATTTCATCCATCTGCACTATAATGGTGAAAAATTAGGGTTTCCAACATTAGATGTATGAAAAATGCTAATTTTTACTCGGAGACCATTACATTAGGGAAATATAGGAATTAGATAGATCTAAACCTAAGAGGTCTAGATGTTTATCAGATTCAGGGGAGTTGAATGATCCCTCTTCTTTCCCTTGAGTTGAATTGATTTATTGAAGATACTGAAATGAAGGGTAAATGGGGTAACATTGATGTAAAAATGTGCAAAAATTGAGCTACAATCATTAGATCAGGCCACGAACTTGTATCTAAGGATTGTAGGAGGATTCAGACATGTTCCCAGAAGGAGCTCCTGATTTATCGAGGTTGGTGTGATGGTCACTCTGGTCCTCCCAACTTTTCGCACTCCAATGGGGGATCAATTCATCTCTGTAAATAAGTCTTATCTTGAATATCATAGCTTCATACCTACTTCCTACACATAGAAAGAAGGGGAAATAGATTGGAAATTGGGGTTTGCCTGAGTCAAACCTCGGTTTAGGAATTGACTTTGAATGAAATGTTGCAAATAATGAAATAAATAATGGAAGGACATATCTTAGATTTGCAATGACTTATAATGATGATTTTCTTCTTGAATGCAATCACATATATTGTATGAAATGTCATGAGAAGGACAAAACCCTAATCACACACACAAGCTTTCATAAGAATGATGTGACTTTCTCCACAATGATTAAATGAAGAATATGTAGCCTTGAAGACCTCTAAAAATGCATTATGATGAACACTTCAATGCTTGAATGCTTGATTGATTGAATGTGAAGACTTAGAATATTGAGGTATGAAATTATGTTTATCAAATGCCTTTATATATGAGGATCTAGGTCAATTTACCAATCAGGCTAGCCTCCAATAGTCATATTGAGCCACCAACTTCATTTCACATCGGAGAGATGAGTCACACTTCCTCCTTGAAAAATGGGCCCAAAAGATGGGTACCAGGGTGCTGTGCGGTTTGGTCCAAGACTAGGGCACTAGTGGTGCCTTGGTCCTCCTAAATCAAGGGCTAAAATTAAGGCCCAAGGAGGAGGACACACCTCTAGAGCGTCATTTGGTAGGTGTTTAAGGCATAAAAGTTGGAGTTAAGGAATTGAATGGACCCAGATAGGAAATGAGGGGGATACACACTAAAGTAGGGGCATAAACATGAGGTGTAAATTGGCCTGGTGACAATTTATGATGCTATGTGCACATCTTAAATATAAGATACAACATTAAACTCCTAGAATTAAGGGTTGGCCAAAATAGAATAAGCAATATTACACAAAATAAGCCACCTAGACCTAAAATACTTAGATTGGTCTAGTCCAGGAGAAAGAGGGAAGCAAAACATATCATAATACATCATTCCATGAATAATCCAACAATCTGCACATGCTAACGCATACTCCAAACGATGTTATAAAGCATAATGTGTAGACATATTTAACTAGTCAACCACATAACTACTTCCAATGCAAAATACTCTATGTGGATATCCACACACCAAGGTGAGACCCAAATAAACCTCTTAACACATCTTCCAACACATATCTGGACCAAAATAACATGATCCAATAAATTGCAATGCAATTAACAACATATTCAGAGGGCACCAAAAGCATTCCAGACAACCTTGAATACAAGATGACACAACCAACACTAAAAGAGTATCCAAACCAACATCCATCTAGATAACCAAGGTTTGACAAAGCATATTCAAACTAATATCCATCCAGATAGCTAGGTTTGATATCAATGAAAACCATACAAGCTTGTGCTAACAACAATCTCCAACTTATAATGATATTATGTTCTACCTACTGAATAAACAATGCCTAGATTAGTATAATTCTACCCATAAGAGAGCACTCAAGTTGAAAATTATTCCATATATGATCAAATAAAGAATATTACACAAAATAAAATTTGAATGCATCTACTTAAAGTGACTTAACCATGATGAAGATCAAAAGGTCCTCATAGAATTTCATGGGTAGTATGCTATAGTTTATGGTTTTGAAAATGATACAAATCATAAAATCCATCTTTGTCGATGCACATCAGCATGCCTAGACATGTCACACATGTCAAACTAAAATAACTAGAGAATAGAATCCTATAATCCCTCTTTTAACTTGTCTATGAGGTAAGACCATTTTCTAGCTGGGGATCATATTTAAATGGTACAATCAATCCTAATTTTCATATAGGACATAATTCATCATTATAACAAGATACCCATTTTCCAGTTGGGGATCATATTTGAATGGTACAATCAATCCTCATTTTTGTATAGGACATAATTCATCATCATAACAAGATACTATTGTTTTCACTAGATTGAAGCAAGACCATATAAAAAATGCATCGTCAAGCTAGTAATTAAGTTACTTGATGAAAATATAAAGGCCAAAATTGGGATTCCTTTTACTTTGGTATGTGAAAATGGCCATGCCTTTTCTTTATGTTTTTTAATGTAATGGGAATATGAACATGGAATTATTTGAATTTGTTTTTTGAATTAATATCCACAAGGATGTTGTGATTAAGTTTTCTCAACCTTTGTAAGTCCTAACATTGGTAATTGGATTTATTTATTTACTACTTGATTTAATTTTATGAGCCTACTAGAACACTTCATTTGTATATGGTATTTCATCATCTTGTAGGGGTTGGCTTTTTGACTTGTCATATTATTGGGAAGGTGACATGGAATTTTTGTCTACACATGAGGAAGTAGGTGGACCACACTTAGATGATCTTGGATTATTGATAGGTAAGTACCATGTGTCATGTAAAGACAATCTTACGATATAATCTATGAAAAATTTTATGACACAAATACCCATGACAAATTATGAAAACATATGATAGATTCTATAATAAAATGAACAAGTGTCAGTGTACACCCTTATTTGGAGAAGGTTGAAACCCAATTTGGATAATGACAAGCTATAAGAGAATCATATATTAATAATTAGTTATGACATATTCTCTTATAGACGTAAGTGCTATTAGTTATGATAATTTTTATGACAATTGTAAGATGTATAAGATAATTTTTCATAGCTAAATATAGAAAGTTTGAGGCACCCAATTTTGGAGATTTGAATGAGGAGTCAAAATATTATGTACATGTGTCATTTGTATGTTTACATGTGGTTGGAAAATGTATCAAGTATATTTGGATGACCCCATCTTCTATCTTCAACTAGAAGATACCTCTATGGTATATAAGGTTGTCTTCTATAGAATTATGTATGTTATGTTTTGTAGGTGAAGTGTTATACTACTAGAAAAAAATCTAGATTATGGGTTGATGATTTAATACTTTTGTTGAAGATGCCTAGTGTTGATATTGTATTGTAACTACCAAGTGTTTTGAAAATACAAAGTACTATTCTTTTGGAGTGTATATTTTTTTTCTTGAGACATTTTTCTCCATTTTTATTGTGTGTTCATTGTGGCATATACTATTTGCAAGATAATTATCTCTATTGGAATATGTTTCTCTTTCTGTAATAGTTAATTTTTTTAAAAGAAAATTTGCATAATCTCTCCCACTAGATTAGTGTTAGGAAGAATTTCCTATATATTTGCTTCCTTTTAGATGGCATTAGAGCCTAGACAATTTTGGTCCCACTGTTGGGTAGTAGGTTTTTAATACTAATCTATGTTT
Organism: Cryptomeria japonica; assembly: GCF_030272615.1. NCBI lineage: Eukaryota > Viridiplantae > Streptophyta > Pinopsida > Cupressales > Cupressaceae > Cryptomeria > Cryptomeria japonica. Next base: position 653,259,881 of record NC_081414.1, on the reverse strand, counting down.
GAGTTGGATATTTGGTAGAGAACTTTCAAAATATTGTTGCAGGAAATGATGGCAAGAAAATTTAGAAAAATTCGGATGGAGAACTCTAACGAAACTAAATTTGAACTATGGAAGTTAAAAATGGAGGATATGATCATAGATTCAGATCTATGAGTTGCAGTTTCCAAAAAAAAAAACTAGTTACTATGGACCAATACATTTTTTATGTAATTGATCAAAAAGATTAGGGCCTCATAATGCTTTATTTAGCAGAATTTGTTCTATTAAATTTCCATGAAGAAAAAGGTGTAAAATATCTTTGGAAGAAGCTTGGAGATGTTTATCAAATGAAATCCTAGGTAAGAAAGTTATTCTTGAAAAAGAAAATGCATTCTTCGAAGATGAAATATGGAGGATCAATTACCAATCATCTTAGCACATTCAAAATGATAGTTTCTTAGATGAGACTTGCTAATATCAAGATTGATGAGGGAGATCACTGCATTCTTCTCTTGTGTTGTTTTCCAGATTCGTGTGACCAACTTTTTATAGATATTGATAGTACTACAACAAATGTAAAGATGGATGAGGTGGTAGAATAATTACTATATAAAGACATGTAGAGGAAACTTCTTAGTCAGCTAAGGATGCTCTTATAATTGATGGAAGATTGAAAGATAAAGGAAAGAAAAAGGACAAGAAAGATTAAAGAGGTAGATCCAAATCCCGTGAGAGATGTAAGTCTCCTTTAAAGTCCAAGGAAAAGCTTTGATATTTCTACAAATCGATCACTTATCTAAAGAATGCAAGGAGGAGAAAAAAAAGAAGAAAATAAACCCCTTCAATTTTTATTCTATCAAATCGTCTTAGGATGCTAGTGAAGCCTTTGTCACAACCTTGGAAACATATGTATTAGAAGATGTGTGGTTGATAGATTTAGGTGCATCATTCGACATGAAATTATATTCAGGTTGGTTCACGAATTATGGAGAATATGATGTTGGGAAGGTGTACCTTAGTGATTATTATCATCTAAACATTATTGGTTGTGGAAGTGTAAATATTATATTCCTTGATGGTAGAGTGAATGGGATTGATTATGTCTTGCATATCTTGGGTTTGTCATGGAACCTACTTTATATAACTAAATTTAGTGATGTGGGTGTGCAGGTTATTTTCTCACAAGTAGATGTAAGATGAATAGAGAGGCTATGGTTCTTGCTAAGGGTGTTTGAATTGGCATCTTGTATAAGTTGGGTACATGAATGTACAATGTGCTAGTACTTATAAGGAGTCAAAGTAGAGGACTATAGATTCTTCATCCACACTATCAATTGAGATGTGAAGGTTGAAAGATAAAGGAAAGATAAAGGACAAGAAAGATGAAAGAGGTAGATCCAAATCTCGTGAGAGATGTAAGTTTCCTATAAAGTCCAAGGAAAGGTTTTGATATTTCTACAAATAGATCACTTATCTAAAGAATGCAAGGAGGAGAAAAAGAAGAAGAAAAAGAAACCCTTCGATTTTGATTCTAACAAATTGTCTTAGGATGATGGTGAAACCTTTGTCGCAACCTTGGACACACATACATTATAAGATGTGTTTGATAGAATTAGGTAAATAATTCCACATGAAATCATATTGGGGTTGGTTCATGAATTATGAAGAATATGATGTTGGGAAGGTGTACCTCAGTGATTAAATTATCATCTAAATATTATTAGTTGTGGAAGTGTAAATATTATATTACTTGATGGTAGAGTGAATGGGATTGATGGTGTCTTGCATATCTTGGGTTTGTCATGGAACCTACTTTCTATAACTAAATTTAGTGATGTGGGTGTGGAGGTTATTTTCTCACAAGTGGATGTAAGATGAATACAGGGGCTATAGTTCTTGCTAAGGGTGTTTGAATTGGCATCTTGTATAAGTTGGATACATGAATGTACAATGTGCTAGTACTTCTAAGGAGTCAAAGTAGAGGACTATAGATTCTTCATATGGACACTATCAATTGAGATGTGAAGAGACATCTTACCTCTAGATCTAATAGTCATAATTTATAGGTACCTAAGGGTGCCAATGCTTTTGACACGAGACTTCTAGTGGAGAAGACACTGTTATGGCACCTAAAAATTGGTCAAATTTGTGAGAAGGGTCTAAAAAACCTAAAAAATAAATGCCTCATAAAGGGGCTTGATTGTTGTAATCTTAAGTTTGATTTTTGCAAACATTGCATTTATGGAAAGAAAAATAATGTTTAGTTTTACTTTAATTCTCACAAATTTTCTACATTTTTGGATTGATGCATTTTGATTTTTGTGGTCATGTTAATGTTCCTTCAATTTCTAATACTTTGTAGTTGTATCATTCATTGATAAATATAGTAGAATGACATTTATTTATTGTCTCAAAAGAAAATATGAAGTATTTAGCTGATTAATGGAGTTTATGGCTCTTGTCGAGAATCAGAGTTATAGAAAGATTAAGTCTTTGAGAATTGACAATGGTGGTGAGTGTTATTTATATATTTTGACAAGTTTTGTAAGGACCATGGGACTAAGAGGCATAAGAAAACTCCATACACCCATCAACAAAATCAATTTATATAGATGATGAATAGGACATTGACAAAGAGGGTTAGGAGTATGCTTAGTGGTGTTGGCCTCAATTTTTTTTTGAGTGAAAGCTATAGCCATTTTCTATTATTTAGTAAATAGGTCTCCTACATCAACACTTGTTGATAAAACATCTATGGAGGTGTGGTCAGGAAAAAAGCCTTCAATGAAATATTTTATAGTATTTGGTTGTGAATCTTATGCTCATGTTCTGAGTGAAAAGAGGTGTAAGTTAGAGAACAAGGTAGTGAAGTGCATCTTTATTAGTTATGGTGTTGGTGTAAACAGGCACAAGCTTTGGGATCTAGTGAGAATTCAAGTTATCAATAGTAGAGGTGTTATTTTTAGAGAGATGAAACCTTCTACTATTGACCTATAGCTAAAGATCAGCTTAAGTAAAACCAGGAGGAAGTCTAGGTTCCTTCAACCCCTAATAAAGAAGAACTATGATCTCCTAATGGATTTGATGATGAAGAGAGCTCTTGTAGCTTTAAATGTTCAAAATAATATGAAGAACCTAAACCTCAATCTTGGAGGAGGTCTATGAGAATTAGGTGACAACCAAATAGGTTTTGTCATTCAATTTTAGATTCCAGTATTAGTTTTCTTGTATTTCTAACAATGACGAGTCTAGGATTGTGAGAGAGGCTATAGGTATGAGTGATACAAACTCATGGATGAAATCCATGGACAAAGAGATGGCATCTTTGAAGAAGAATATTACATATGATTTTATCTTCTTGTCTGAAGGATGGAAGCCTATGGGATGGAAATGTGTGTTCAAGAAAATGTGTGGTCTTGATGGTAGTGTTGAGAAACATAAATCACAATTGATCACAAAGGGGTATTCCTAGGTTGAGGGAATAGATTATGGTGATATTTTGTATCCCTTTACAAAGTTGACATCCATTCAATTCTTATTATCACTTACTACAACCCATGATTGAGAAATCAAGAAAATGGATGTAAAGACATCATTCCTTCATGGTGATTTGGAGGAGGCGATATATATGTCATAGTGAGAGAATTTCATGAATAAAGATAAAAAATAATCTAGTTTGCATGTTGAAAAATTATTTGTATGGTTTGAAACAGTCTAAATTTGATCACTGTGTTAAACTCAAAATTGATAATGGTTGCATTCTCATTATTGCATTATATGTAGATGATATATTACTATTTTGTAATAGATATTTTATTTTTTACTTGAAACTTCTTAGTTGTTAGCATAATTCAAAATGGAAGATTTGAATGCAGCTAGATACATTTTAGGAATGGATATAAAAACAGACAAAGCTAATAGAAAGGTTTGGTTAAGCCAAAGTAAGTGTGTGAATTTGGTGTTGGAGAAATTCAACGTGATATCTTATAGATCCATGATAGTTGCTATTAAACTTTGAATGAAGTTATTAGCGGAGGATTTTCCAAAATCTCCTATTGATGTGGAGGACATGGACAATTCATCATATGTGAGAGTTATTATAGTCTTGTGTATGCTATGGTTTGTATTAGAGTAAAATTGCCTAAATAGTGGTAGTCTTGAGTCAATATATGTCTAATCCTAGATGACTACTTTGTGATGCAATTAAGAGTGTTCAAATATTGGAGGGGTTCTTTTGAGTATTCCTTGTGTTTTTGCGGTCATCCTATTGGACCTTGGAATTTTGTGAGTATCTATGGATATGTGGATTTAGATTGGGCAAGTGACATTGACAACATAAGATCCACTAGTGTTTATATTTTTTACTATGTTCAATGGTGCTATTAGTTGGATGAGTAAGTAACAATTTGTAGTTACTTTGTCCATGATAGAATAAGAGTATATGGTAGCCACTCATGCTTGTAAGGAAGCCATTTGGCTAGGACTGTTGTGTTAAGATATTGGGCTTGATGCATGTTTAATTACTATCTATTGTGATAGTCAGAGTGTCATTTTCTTAGAAAAGAATGCAACTTTCCATGCTAGAGCAAAGAACATAGATGTTCAGTTTCATTTTGTTTGAGATATGGTAGAGGATGGGAAGATAAATTTAGATAAAGATGATAGTTTGATTAATGTTGCAGATGCGTTGGTGAAACTTGTGCGTATAGAGGATTTCAAATGGTCTTCTGGTTCCATGGGCCTCTCTGCCCCTTTCATTGATTAATGTGTTCTTGAAAGTTATTTCACAAGTGGGAGAATGTTTGGATTAAGGTACCTCAACCTTTGCAAGTCCTAACATTGGTAATTGGATTTATTTATTTAATATTTGATTTAATTTTATGTGCCTAGTAGACAATTTCATTTGCACATGCAAATCCTACTGGAAAGGTGACATAGAGTTTTTGTCCTCACATGAGGATGTAGGCATCCCACTTAGAGGAATTTGGATTATTAATAGGCATGTGCCATGTGTCATGTAATGAAAACTTTATGATGGATATTAACACTCCACTATATATATGACAACTTCGAACACTAAGATGAATTGCAAACTATCATGATCTCCTCTTGATTGTAACACATCTAAATTTCAATATCAACATCAAAATCCATTCATTCTTTACTACAAAATATATCCATTCGTTTTCCTGTTTATTTATATACTTTTAACACTAAATTCAAAAGACATTAACCCCTAACATTTATTTATTGAAGTTAAATTAATGTATACTTATTTGTATACATCTTATGAATTTCCAAGAAATATTTATTCTGAATTGTCTATGATTTTAAAAATAATACATGAGTTAACAGGTAGATTCGACAGTCAAATACAATAAATCTTCCACAAACCAAGATATTACCAAATATAACAATAGCTGCTACGCAGCTGAAGTCCCTGCCATTTGAAAAAAAAAATTGTAATAATCCTAGGGTTGCAGATGCAGTTGGTTACAGTAGGTAATGACGGGTGTTGTTGTTAGGAGTGCAAAGTGCAAAAACATCAAAACCTACAATCACTAGAGATCATTATAAACATTAATACATTGTGAACGGTGGAGAGCCAAATTATAGTGCTATTAATAGAGGATAGTGTCGATATGAATGCATGTGTATTATAATTCATTTTAAAGCCTACATTGATCTTTGAAATAGAAGTCAATGGTATAACATAATAGGGAAAATTGAGTGCATATAATCAGAAAGGAAAATTTTATAGTTTTGTTAATAGAGGACAGTGGCAATATAAATGCATGGTATTATAATTCATTGTAAAGTCAACATTGAACTTTGAAATAGCATAATAGGGATAATTGAGTGTATATAATCAGAAAGGAAAATTTATGGGCTGATTTACACACATCGTAAATATGTTTGCTTTGCATTAGCCATATAGTTAGAAAATTTGAAATGATTTATGCTAAATGTTTTCAAACAAGAAACACATATAGACATTAAATTGTAATAAACCTATTAGAAAGCCACAAAACAAACATTAAATTGTAGTAAACCTACTAGATCTAATCTATATTCTATATTCTAGCATAAATTAATTTTCTACAGACAATAACTTCAGTTGATGAAATAAACAAAACCTCGATTTGATGAAATAAACAAAACCTGCTGCAAATAAGATGATGGAAGATAGAAAGCAAATAATATGATGAAAGATAGAAACATTTTGTATTGAACTAGAATGAAACTATGATAGTGAAGATGAGCAATTAGAAATAGGGTAAAATAAAGCATAGCAAAATATCTGATGTCTTGTATTCAATTATTCATATATCTTAGTTGTTCTATAGCTTCCAAATTGTAAGACAAGGTTCTGAAAGTTTATTTACATTTAAATTTTTTTTGTACACATTAAGTTTCTATACAGTTAATTTCATTTTGCTGAATCAGTTTAACTGTGGTCCTCTTGTTTGCTTCAAGCTTTTGCATTTGAAAACCTGAAAAAATAACAGAATTAAGACTAGTAAGCCTTTCATATTTGAATCAATTTGAACTCAACAAAGGATCATGAGATGTACTACATTCATTGCACTTACATTCGAAAACTAAATTGGCACTAACAAAATTTGGTTCTAAATGGTAGCTGATCACATCAGTCTTTCCAATCCCTATATATTTAACTAAACAACAACTGCTAGTAAATCAATAGCCCATTATGTTATTAAAAATACAGTTCCAGTGCATAAAGGTGATGACAAAATATTTCACACCTGGATCAATCAAAAACCATAGCCAAACTAACAACAAAATATAAAAATCGATCGCATTACTCACCACATGGAGAAGAGTAATCAACCATTTGCTACTAGTTTATGCATAGCTAAAAACTTTTAAAAACTGTAATATATACATTCTACCACTTTTAACAGGTTCAGGGTATCTTATCAGTTGCAAATAAATATTCACATACATTTGAGCCTATATATTAAAAATATAGCCTTATAATTTGATGCTTTGGTACATTGTAATCAAATACAGTTCATCATACTCAATGTAAGCAAATTTCTACCTAAGTTTAATATTAAAGACTTTTTACCAAAATTTTAGCTATCATTGATGAAAAGCAAAAAAAACTTGGTGATTAAAAATTGTAATCTTAAACAATTGTTTTACATTTACTCTTGTATAAAGTTTGAGTTTGAGTCCTTGAACAAAACTGACAATTGTTAAGACATTTAAACCTCATTAAATTCATCTACTATACTCTTGTCAAATAATATAATTCGTATTGTTATTTTTATAAATATAAAGGTTCTTTTCAACTATTCAATTGCATTTACTTAACCATTAAAGCTTTTCTTCAAATCTGATAAACAGTATTTCTGTATCTTCTTTCTGTTATCATGACCAGACAAGTAAGGCAAATACAAGAAATTTTTTTCAAGAAAATGCAACTTTTGCCAATGCCCCGCGTTTCTATGCCATAATGAGATCTTTGGAATAGGGTATGGGCTTCCATCAGCGAGGTAAAACACTTAGGCAAAAATCTCAGTTACAAGCTTTGGTATTTGGCACATCATGACTGAGTTGTTTTTGGTATCTCTTTCCCTTCTAGAGTCTTCTTTACTCTAAACTATCAATATCATGAGCACCACTCCTCTTACTTTTCCACATAACCGTCCTTTTCTACTTCAAAGGGTTTTCTATGGATTGGCATCTACAACAAGATATAAATTTTTAAGTCTAAATTCCCTCATTGTTCTTGACATACGTACCTTATTTTATGCATTGAAAATTATTATTGATCAGATGGTTTCCCTGTTGAATGCCATATAATTTCTTACTGTTCTATCGTAAGCTTTTGTAGCTCATGTTATTGTGACTATCTGTAGGCCTACTGTGTAGAATGTAGTGACACAAATTTCGATCATACTTTGACAGAACCTTCTAAACTGAAACCTCCAACAAATGCTCAAGATGTTGCCAGAATTTTCATGCATCAACATAACAGAAGTTTACCTAGTGCATACCTTGTCTAGCTCTCTCATTTATTCCTTCTTCAGAAATTAAATCGTCAGCTTCAGTATTATGCCTATTGGCCTTGAAGCAAAGCCTCTTTGACCTCTAAAGAACAGACAATTCTGGAAAAGACATTCTTCAGAAGAAGGCTTTTCATTAATTTCAAAACAATTTTTTTGGATTGCCATAGAAAGGAACAGATTTCACTAGAGTCCGATTAAAGAATCTTTAATAGTTGAGAATGCTTCTCTCGATTCAGATACAAAGAAGCATGCCTTACGGATGAAATCACATAGGATACTAACAGGGGAGGTAAAGCTTCATAGATCATTGAATTTTATGTACATAGAGAGTAAACTGAAATAAGAATCTAACAAAAGACTGGTAAAAATGTTGGTCAATTAAATTGCAACGAGTGAAATACTCCTAACAGTTTACGATCCTGTCATGTATGACTCAAATAGAAAAGGGAAAATGCTACTGTCATGATGACTAAAAATGTTGATGACTACTAGAAATAGAGACAAACATCAAAAAATCTGCTTCTAACACTACTCTAGATGATGCTTGAAAACAACAAATTTCGCAGTCTGTTGATAAACTGCTAAAAACACCGGATGACCCTACTGTGTATGACTGAAACAGAAACAAAAATGGCAAAATACTATGATAAAGTAGGGACCACATTACATGTTAGGGTTTTTCAGAAATCTAAGAAAGTGAATGGTTTGCATTTTTTAGGAGTTTAAAATTGTGACTATGCACAGGGGATGTTGAGACATTTCTGTGACACCATAGGTTTGACTTGATTTTCCCTTGGTGTTCTCAAACGGGTAAGCACCCTAGGGACTTTCCCTTTATAGAGTCGACATCCCCTTTCCACGAAATGGATAAGAAGCTGGGGGGCATATCATTGGCGTTCACTTCTTTGGCATGCAAATCACTCTCAAAATCCTCAAAATTGAAAAGATGGATAAATGACATAGGAATTATCAGATTGCCTGCAGAAAAACTGATGGAAGTAGATTACGTGCAAAAATATGACCAAATTTGATATTTTTATTTGTCTTTATTTTAACTCTGCTCTCTCTAATCTACTTAAATTAGCCATCACATTTGTTTTGAAACGTAATACAGTGGTGTGGGGCTATGGTTTCATCGCATGCAACCTAGAATGAGACCAAAAGAGGAAGAGGAGACTTGTATGAATATAATTTGTGTTTGAGAGTGGATAAAAGATCTTTGGATCAAGGATCTTTGACATATAACAATATTATTACATAAAAGGAGGAAAGAGAAGTCTTCCCCACTCAAAATTACTTGCCCTCAAACAAGTTCAATTCAAGATGTTCCAAAATTCATGATGCTCCTCACATGGCATCTTCATCAAGGTCTTTCATAAGGTCTTTCCATTAGAATAGACACTCGGTAATCTCTTAGCTCCTCATCTTCTTTTTTTCCACATTCATAATTAAGTCCAAAATAAAGGTTAGTTTTCGTTCTTCATCCAATGGAGTGATACACCAAACATTGAAGACAAATCTTCCTTTTTTCCACATCCATAATTAAGTCCAAAATAAAGGTTAGTTTTCCTCCTTCATCCAATGGAGTGATACACCAAACATTGAAGACATTGTGAACTTTACTTTTCTTAAGTATTTCCCAATTCTATGCTAGTTGACCAATTTATCTCAATTTTTTTTAGGACTTTTAGAAATGAGCTCTAAGCTTTCCTACTCTGCTTATATGCATGGATTATTATCTATAGGGATATATAGGTACACAAACACCTTGTTTGGACCACTTTAAATGCCCTATGCTAAATTGATATTTCTAATTTTTATAATTTGAAAGTGAATTAGTTAGATTTATAATCCTATATTTTATTGATGGCATGGGCTACTTATGATCCTTATCTTCAATTAAAGAGTGCTCATATAAATCTTAAGATGGGAACCTAATCTAATCAGAATAAAATCTATATTTATGCTTCTATTGAAAATATTATATGGATAATTCTCATTATAGTAAATTGTAATTATATAACTAAAATTACACTCATGACAAAGCATTTTTATAAATTAGCATGTTAGTTTGGCCAACACTAAAAATCCTACACAAAGTTATCTAATATGATTTAAAATGTCTTCACTGATTATACATAATGATATCAATTTTTATAAGATATTAGCGTTAAAATTGCTTCATCTACTTTGTCAATAAGATATCTCCTCTTCGTTTTCTACTTGATTATGTAAAAATATTGATTCAAGTCAAATGTTTAGTATTAGGTCAAATATGTAGTAAAACTCAATGTGATGCAATAAAGAGAGAGAAATGAGATATTTGATAAGTGTAAAACAAATTATATCATGATAAACTCTCCATTCAATTATATAAACCCATTATATATTAAAATTCTTCAATGGCTTATACATATCTCATATTATATTTGCCATGTTTTACTCTCACTTATCATCTTATTTATTTAATATACATTTAATTCATATATTTCATACTCTTATCTCCCAGGTTTCACTTATCTATATAGCCCATTAATACCTTCTCACAATTCCAGGTTCCATCGTATATTTTTATAATAATACTTAATTATCTTATTCTCGAGAATTCAACTTTTTATTTAATTATCTTTTATATTTCTATACCTTATTTAAGTATACTAGACATGTGATTTAGGGCTATATAACTTGTATTTATGATTCTATAAATGTTGTAAATTATATTTGTGGTACTTGAAAACCTTATATATCTAGCCAACACTACCATTAGCCCATATTCTACATTACTCATACTAAAATTTTCTAACCCCATAGTAGTTCTCCCACCTAAATTAGTATACACCATACATTGTTTATCCTTTTTTCAACTTACCACCTTCTAAATTACCTTCATACCTATCGTATACACCACTATCTGACTAATCACAAGTACTCTTGGTGATTGTATTCCTACATCTACCATCCTTTCTCATACAATGTCTAATCCTTATTATGCCTATATCAAATCTCATGGATACATTTCATTATTCCCCTGCAAATGCTTTATTATTCTTACTCTTCTATTTCGCTTTCCTAACCTATTACCCCTTTCACCCCTCATACTTATCACCCTATTCATATACACACAATAATGGATTTAAGCCTTCTCTTATCAACCATCCACCCTTCAACCTAGATGTGCCAATTCATAATGAAAATAGTGGAAAAAAGAAACAATAGGAAAGGTAATGAAGAATTCAATGATGAAATCTTTTTTCTTAATATATAATTCCAAGAGTGATATCAATTCATATTTTAGAGCATTTATTATCACACTCTGTAAAGATATAAGGAATGTAAAGTCACAATTATATATTTCTTCTCACCACATTTATTTTTGAAACTATAATAGAAGTTTGATGTATGTATAAAAACATCTTAAATATTACAAAATACGGTTCTATTGATGTTGTATTGAATATATTCCATTTTAGTTTGGTATGCATAACATCATTACTTAATGGATACTATTATTTAAATGGTATCCTTTTTATAGTTAGTTGTAGGAGTAGATTAGTGCTACTTTAGGTTATGCATGTTCTCAATTATTTAGCATTGTTAACAAATAAATTATTATAAGCTACCCTAATTGTTAAATACTCAAAAAATAATGTTTAGCATATCTACCCCTTGCAATAATCTATGAAAATTATTTGATTATTGTAATAAGTTGTAAGATTTCTTGAATCTATAAATGCATCTACAATTACCTTGACCTAGTCACGAATGCTTAGGGTCAAGTCTTCATTTGGGTATAGCTACTAATTGTTGTTGTGATGCTATATTTTCAGAGATTTAAATTCTTGTTCACGACACCTCTAGGAATATAATTGATTAGGGTTAATTTAAGCCCAATGTGTATAAGTATTATTCACTTTCAAAATAGTCGCAACATCATCTCAAGAAGGGAAAAATGTAGACACCTTTTTTGTGCATACCTTATTACATTTAATTTTACTTAATTAAATACATATTATATATTTAAATAATTTCACCATATATCCCATTCTATCATAACCTTTAACTATATATATATATATATATATAATTTATTTAATTATTTTACCTTTTGCTTGATCTCAGTAGTTAAATAAATATTTATTCTTTTATTTAATTAATTTTACAATTTAATTTTTTTTCTTTATTATTGTCCATTCAATCCCACCTTTAAGTTGCTTACGTGGATTGTAGTATTAAATTTTTCTATCTTTTCATCTCTTCCTTTGGTTTTAAACAAAACCTCTTAATCTTAGCTCTTCACATAAGAATGCTGCTTTAATGCACTAATAATTTTCTTTACATAAACACTACATACTAGACATTGCAACTAAATCTCACACTTGTAACAATAATAAAATGGATTAGAGGAAGTGGAGAACTTATCTCTATAAACCTATGCATTTTATCCTCCACCTCTACTAGGATGGACTCCTTCCTTCCCTCCAATATATACTCTTTCTCAAAATCCTACAAGAGTTCTCCAAAATGGAGAAGTGGGTAACAACTCATTGTCCCTTCACAAACTCAATATAAGAGAGATTAACTTGGAAGAATTGGATGGGAAGGTGACATGTGTCACATTCCCATCCTCTCCTCCATGAGGTCTTTTCTTCATTTAAGAGGGGACAAACATTAGGACACCAAATTCCCCCAAGTCTTCCCTCATAAATGAGGTATGGGGGTGGGATTGGTACCCTCAACTCATCTATCTTTCAAATTCGTCACTCACCTTAATGAGGAATTTTGGGGAGTAAATTAAAGTCATAGGGTCTTTATTGCAGGAGTAATAGGCCCCCACCTTAAGGGTATAGACCCTAGGGGTCTATTTTTGTAATTTAAACATGGGAATTGATTAAAAAACTCACATTTTGACTTCTCATAAAAGAAATATATTTGCAATAAGTTTTTCCGGCTTCTCCTATAGTCCTTATTGCCTTTCTGCACATAACCAACATATTCATGAGCATTATTAGACCACAATAATAAGTCATAATATTTTCTATCATTTTTCATCAATTTTACTAGTCAATACCAAACATATTCCCATTAAATCATCTCATTTACAACCTTTCAATCTATCTAACCGTCTATTAAAGAAAATCATGTAACAATTTAAGATTTTATTATCTATGTGTGAGGCGGGGTGTTACAAGAAGATAATTGTTGACAGAAATCTTCTTGTTGGTTTTGTTACAACATGGTTACTAGTAATGGCGAACATTATTCACTGTGGTAAACCCAACATTAACGATGATGGTAAGTTCAAGACCCAGCTTTGCAGGGGAGTGATTAATGTGGTGGATGATTGGAGAGGCATTTATAAACCAAGAAGATGATGAGATCTTCTATAGACTTTGTAAAGATTATAGGGAATGTAAAGTCACAATTATATATTTCTTCTCACCACATTACTTGTGAAAATATAATAGAAGTTTGATGTATGTATGAAAGCATCTTAAACATTATAAATAATTTGTAGTGCTCATATTTTATTTCGCAAGGGTCATCTTAGTTCTAAGATAGATTATTAAATATGTACATTTTATTTTAGATAATATTTGATTTTCTCAAAATAAAAATACTGTTCTATTGATGTTGTATTGAATATATTCCATTTTAGTTTGGTATGCATAACATCATTACTTAATGGATACTATTATTTAAATGGTATCCTTTTTATAGCTAGTTGTAAGAGTAGATTAGTGCTACTTTAGGTTATGCATATTCTTCATTATTTAGCATTGTTAACCAATAAATTATTATAAGCTAGCTTAAATGTTAAATACTCAAAAAAAAATGTTTATTATATCTACCCCTTGCCATAATCTATGAAAATTAATTGATTATTGTAATAAGTTGTAAGATTTCTTGAATCTATAAATGCATCTACAATGACCTTGACCTAGTCACAAATGCTTAGGGTCAAGTATTCATTTGGGTATAGCTACTAATTGTTGTTGTGACACTATATTTTAAGAGATGTAAAATCTTGTTCACGACACCTCTAGGAATATAATTGATTAGGGTTAATTTAAGCCCAAAGTGTATAAGTATTATTCACTTTCAAAATAGTTGTTGTTAATGTGCAAACAATGGCCCTGCCACTGTTCTCTTAATTGTACCTATGGGTTAGCCCCCTCGTTTTTGGCTGCTTTTATTATCAAAAACATCATCTCAAGAAGGGCAAAATGTAGACACCTTTTTTGTGCATACCTAACTACATTTAATTTTACTTAATTAAATACATATTATATATTTAAATATTTTCACCATATATCCCATTCTATCATAATGTTAAAATTTATAATGTTAAAATTTACATATTTATAGAAGTTTCTAGATTAGTTTTACATTCATTATGAGAGCATCTTAATATAATTATATGTCAGCAAATGGCGCAATTTCATATAAAGTGGACTCATTCTATGAGCTTTTATCTACATCCATTTACACATAATCCCACACATCTAAGTGTGCCTTATAAATTTTTGTACATGTTCTCCTACTCTTTACATTTATGACACCTCTATGTTTAGACATTCATTACCAACACATACATTATTGTTGCCTTATCTTGGGTCAATTGCAAGAGAATGAATTTGATCTTGTAACTAGATGGTTATCCCCTGCAATTAAAAAATCTAATTTCAAATTTGGTTGATTTGCGCCTATTTTATTCTTACCCTAAGATGGCTTGACAATTTTTATGCATGATTATTGTTATACTCATATTTAAATACATTCATTTGAACATTAATTCATCCATAAACCATTGAATAAACATTCACATATAAAAGAGAGTTTATCATTGTAATGTTGGAAATAGGAACCTTAGTTTAGGAATGTCAACTAAGATCTTATTTTGATTTGAAATATTTTGTCAACTTGGGGGACAATATTGAAAGAAGAATTAACAGTATTGTAAACACATAATAAACCATGTGAAAGCTTCATTTTGTTCAACATATAAAAAATTCATAAAATGTGGGAAAACCTGTAAGAGAAATGCATACCCCTAAATCCATCCAATTTTGAAAAACTTGTGCAAGAGATGTATGCCCCTGGACTTCGTGTATGAGAGATGATACAAATTGCCAAACTTGATAGACAAGTTGTATGTCACAACATGACAAACTCATCCTAAGAAATGTATACCTATCACTTTATCTAATGGATTTGAATTGAGTTTATTCATAAATTTTCTAAAGAAGCCAAAAAGTCACTACGTTCATATCCTCTTTATAACTCAAAAGGACAACCTAACTTGAAACATTATTACATTTGAATGAGTATAAAATTTGACTATTAGATTGAAACAATTCATTTAGTTGGATATCCTAACTTTTTTCTGAGTGTTCCTCCCCTCTTGAGAGACAATGGCCCTCATTTCTCCCACTTCAAAATTATAATCATTATGAATATGGTTTCCCAAATTAGAGTTCTTTAAGATGCTCCTCAATAGTAGGTGTACTTGTGCACCTATCATATAAGTTCCCAATAACATTGAAAACCATTTCCGCATAAAATGTCTCATCACCCTTGTAGAGGTATAATGTTGAACTTCCAAATTTTGGATCTTTCCTAAACTATTGGACACCAATCCTCACATTTATGTCTTATAACCCCAATGAGGTATAATTTCAACAATCCATAGGAACCTTGAAGTATTGAGCATCTATCTGTCCTCTACTACACGCTTCTCTATCTTCAAAGTGTTGGTGTCTTGAAAATAGAACAAGTTCTTCATCTTCAATGGTATCACCATCACTAACTAAATTTGGTGGTTCGTAAAAAATGGCTATATATCAATTCTTTAACATTACCTTTTGAAAAGTTTATTTATATGAATTTATAGTTACTTGAAGTATGAGATAATTTCCTGAAATGGTAACATTCAATGTCATTCTTAGTTGACATTCTCTTTCCCATCATTTTATTTGAGTATAATGAAAGCTCAATTTGAGTATCTTCTCTTGAATCTCCTATAATTGCTCTCTTTTCTTCACCTAAGATCATTGGAATCACATCTTCTAAAGTTTGTGAAGACATGTGACTGAAAGTAGATTTCTTATGGTGTTAGACATAGTAATTTGTTTTGGAGAATATTACATTGTAGTTAATTTTTTAATATAGTTAGATTATTAAATAAATTAATTAGGTAGGTTAGTTTGGCAAGTTGTTACCATAGGTAGTTTTCATATGGAGAAATAAGGCTTTATAAGACATTCAATTGTAATGCAAAAATCATCAATTTGAATCTATTGAATATCAATTATAGTTTGTCATTTGTTTGTGTAATGGTTTGATCTTTAAATGCAACATGCTAACCATTTTAACACAGTATCATAGTAGGAATTCAATGTGACATATAGAATATGATTGTTGGTGCTACAGGCTTAGATTAATATATAGTTTGATTTTTCCCTCACTTGCATGCCTAGAGTAGTATAGTGTTTGATTTTTCCCTTGCTTGGATGCCTATACTTTTTATCTTACAAAGCCACAATCATAAAAAAAATTGTTCTTATGACCTAGCTAATATATTCTAGGCATTTCTTATGGCCATCTTTAATTTCTTCAAGCCACATGTGATCATTGGACTTGCCCCCCTTTGTAGATTTGATTTCTCTTGCATTTGGCCCTTGTGTAGGCACTTCTACAACCAATAGATTGTAATTTATCATATAGCTGCAATAGTTTTAAGGGAAAATGGAGATTTTCCTATAAAGAATAAGGGAATGCATAGCATTGAAATTTTTTAATGTAGATTGAGCTCTGAATGCACCACCAAGAAAAGGATATTAACTAATGTTTTGGAATAGATGTAGGTAGAATTGAAGGGAAAATTTTGTAAGAAAATTGATTTGGGTACAATAAATCTTTACTTATATACAAAGTTTCTAAAGTCTTGTGTACTAGAGAAGGCATTGGGCACACTTAGAAGAGATGTGGACTTTTAGAGTAAAGGTTTATTATTGTGGATGGAGGTTGGGAACACTTTATGTTCTTTCATTTTGTGTAGATGGTTGTTGGTTCTATAGTCAAGATCCTAGATATTTTGATATAGATCATCCTCGAAACCTTATGATTCCTAAATTAGTAGGTTGGAACTATAGTTTAGGAGATTGAGGAGCTCCATCTAATCATCTTATTGGGGATTAGGATCTGGCTGGGAGATAGGAAAAGTATTCACGACATGTCAATCCATGGTAAGGTTCTTCACTTTGCATCGAATTAAAATATATGCTCCACAACTTCTATGGGCCCCCATAATTTCCTTTGAGTTTCATTCTTGCGAACGTACTTCCTGGGCATGACACTTAACACATTAGTGGTAGCATGCAGTCAATTTGGTGTTTCCTTGGTGAGAAGGAGCATTGGTGAATGTGCTTCGTCAAAGTCTTTAGAAGGGTTTCTATGATCAACCCTTATAATGTTTTGTCTTTTCTTCAAAACAATGTAGTAGGGCAAGATGTTGGAGAGTATTGCATTACAATTAATTCTTAGTATAGCTAGATTATTTAATAAATAAATTAGGTAGGTTCATGTGGGAAGTTATTCTTGTAGGTATTTTTTATATGGAAAAATAAGGCTTTATAAGCCACTAGATTGTAATGCAAAAATCATGAATTTGAATATATTGAATATCAATTTTAGTTTCTCATTTTTCTATGTAATTATTTTATCTTTAAATATAATATTCTTACTATTTTAACAATTTCACTAAGCGGAGCCCTGTCATCAGTGATATCAGCACAGAAAAAGGGAATGATTCTCTAAATGTCCAACCCAAGCCTCTCGACCCCGATAAAAGGAAAGATTATGTTGAAGAAGATGGGGAGACAATGAAGGAAGGTGATACTCTGACTCCCAATGATAAAACTATTGGTGCTAACATGGAGACCCTAGATAGCACTACTCTTGAGTTCAACATTGATAGAAGAAACTCTCCTATTACCATGCTGAATACTGTGAAGAGTGGGATGATGGATTTATGCAAGGTTATTGATTGGGTCTAGTCGGAGATGGATATCTTGAAGAACAAGAAGGAGGACTCATCCAGGAAATTGGATACCTTAGAAGCTATTGGAACTGGTAAGCTCAGTACCCTACCTAACTACTTGAATGAACTGATAAAATCCATCAGTGATGCAGAGGCTATCACTAGTGCGCATGGTTCTCAATTTAAGTTTGTGGAGGCTAGATTCAATGATCTGGAGAAGCGAGTACTCAATCATGAGAACACCCCAAAGAAAATTGGAGAACAAAGCCAAAAAATTATGAAAGCATCTGTCGACAACTTCAGTATGATGATCAACAAACTGGAACAGATCCATCAATAAAAAAACACAATTGATACTACCAAGGATAAGGTTTCGACTCTTGAAGGGGGGACTACTGGTCATGGAAAAATAACTCAAGAAAGTACTAAGAAGATGACCCAGCATACCAAGGAGCTGGAGGAACTGAAGAGCATTGTTGCCTCTATGATCCAGCTAGAGAAAGAAGTGGTGGAGCTTATCATAAACCTTTCTTAGGGTCTTTAATGTCTTTAGTTATTTTTGTGCTATCCCTTTGCCTCTTTTGGCTTCTTGCTGGATTTTTATCTTAGCCAGCTGTCTGATTTTTGTGTTTTTCTCTATCTAGCTGGTCTTTAATGTCTTATCTTTTAATTACCTCTCTGTAAAAGGGTTTTGGGGCCCCTTCAAAACCTTCTTTTCACTTAATTGAAAAAAATTTCATTAAACATTTGGATCTATTGAATAGTAATCTTAATTTATCTTTTGTCTATGTAATGATTTGATCTTTAAACACAATAAGCTTGTCATTTTAACAATGCTAACTTTGGATCTGGGGCCATCTTTTGCTTAAGTTTCTTCTACTCCTATCCATGATGCTACTAAATTACCTATAGGAGCTATTTTCTAGTCCAAATCTTGATGTTGAAGATAAATTTAGTGGCACTATTGGGTTTGTTTTCTTTCGAATTGATGTTTTCAAAGATTATGTTATTGCTTCTACTGGTAATTTTTGTCCCTAATACTATTGTTTCTACCATTAATATTATTGTCTCTAATATTGTTGAACCATCTTTTTTATGCAGGTTAGCATTCTAACTATAATAATTAATATATCTAGATAGGTGTTCAATGTAAGAATAAGTATCCCACTAACAAGTCTTCTCAAGTTAGGATTTTAGATAAGTAGTCTCATAGTTTTGTTCAAAATAAGTTGTAACATATTTGGCTCTAGCTATGTTGTTTGGCTAGTTTCCCTAATTTCCTGTACTCATGACGAGTTTTATTCCAATTCTTATTTTTGATGGTTTGTGATAGACATATAATGGCTTGGGGACCTTCTCCACTTTTTTTCATTAAAAAAAATTCACCAAACATATTGAATATAAATAATTGCCAATGTAAAGAAAACTTTGCATTTGTTTCTTTTTCCCCAAACAACTTATTTAGTTTATCCTAAATTTCTTTAGGTGATATTTATAAATCAAGAAGATGTAGTTTGGAATCTAAAATAGGAAGCTCTATAAGGAATTTTACTTTTTGATCTATAGTTTCCTAATAAATATTTCTTTAATAATTTGTAGGTACTTCTTCAATTCCTATTACTATACTCCATAAACTTTTGTTGATCAATTGTATTTGCATCTTCACCTTCCATGTGTAAAAATTATGACTATTATATTATTATAGAGGTGCTCCCATTTTTAGATACTTCTATGATAAATAAAATAACAAAATACCTTTGCCAAAGTTGCACAACAACATCAACAACCTTCTTGCACTTTACTAAGCTTCCTCTAAATCTTTGGTATTCTTCTTGTAGCAAAAGTTCCTAATTCTTTGTAGGATAACCTTCTCCTTACAAACACAATCAACTCTAGCTATTATTTGAATTCCCTCTCCCAAGGAGCATGATATTATTTGCTTCCAAATTAGAAAACTAGATTGTAGAAAGAAAGAAACAACAATGAATGTAACAACACAGAGAATGAGTCAAAATTTTACTCATCAAATGATATTACATATTTATAGCTACAAAATAATCAAAGATCTTCTTATAAAATAGGTAATGTATTTGAAAACACACTAAAAATAATTGACAACAAAATAGAAACTAATGACTACTAGTTAAGAGATATTAATAGCTAACTAGATTTGTTTAACCACAAACTAAATATAACTAATAACAACATATACTTATGGAAACATCTACATGTTAATTTTGGAGAATTTATTCCAACACATTCAAGTTCAATCATGACCACTAACTACACTCCCATCAAGCATTCATGTGTTCTCATCCCATCCCTCCATTCAAAATAAATCTTGACTATACATTTACATTCTAATTTACATGCATATCCTTTCCTCAAGGAAACTAAAGTGATCCTAGCAATTCATTTTCTTGATCTAATCCTATCAATTAACTTGTATTATACCCATTCATCAATACATATAAATAAATATTATCCATCCAATATAAAACATGATGTCAATCATCTATATTATGAAATTATAATCTATATGAACTCTCACTAGAATAATATTTTCAATATATGGAAGTGTTTCATAAATCATAGACTATATGTTACCGAATAGGGAAATCTTCCCACGAGCAAGGTCTACATTCTATCCACATCCAAGAAGGAAATAGATACATTAATGAGGTATAATGTTCATTTCATTTCGATTATTTATGTTCTTTTCTCTATTTGTGGTGTAAATTCAAGTTTAGATTACTTATCTTACATGCATGTTCTTTGATTCTCATCTATATTTTTGTGTTTACACACTCAAATCATCACCATTAGACATTCTTATAAATTTAATTCTTACATACATTACTATATATTTACATTTCTATATGATTTGATGATTATATGATGTCACAATTAGTTACTTATTGAATTATATGATTGCATTCTTATATCCTTAAAGATTACATGTGTATACAAATTTAAATAATTACTTTTCTCTCTTTTGAACTTTTTTTCCAAAAATATAATCAATTATAAATGTTTATATAGTCATATTATAAAGTACACAAAAGGTGAACAAACATGTTCATACTGATGTAGTGTCAATTACTTTCTTTGAATCTAATTGTACAATAACTTTCATGTTTGAATAAATTATTTGCATGCATGTTTATGGCTACTCTATGTGTCTAGATAAATGCTCGTAATAAGATTCAAATGCACATCAAAGTAGTGACAAAATAAAGCTATAAAATTCACATACCCATGTCATTTTCTATTTATTTACATGCCTATGTTAAGGGGATAGCATTGGAATCCCCTAACAAACTTAATAATATTTCATTTACTTTAGTGATTTAAATTGAATTAGAAAAATAATATTTTTTTACATTTAAATTATAATAGTTGTGTAGGTATCATTTGACAGAAAGAGAAATAGATATATATTTTATTTTGATTTAGTTAGTCATTTTTTATAAATTATCTTTAACATGTTCTAACAAGGAAATGGTTTAGTTGGTAGGAACACCTAAACCACGTGAATATGTAACACCTCACCAAGAAACCCCAAAGGGATTAAACTAAAACACTAGAAAAGAGTGTGAATTTTTATTTTTTTAAAACTTTAATAAGTCTAATGATGCATTAAGTTAACATTGCATTTAATATTACACAATGGAAGACTTAACTTAACTCCTAAAGGGTTTCCCAACATGGTTTACATGATTTAATCTAAACATTGCTTAACATTAATTAATCCAATTAAGATGATTTTAAAGACATAATTACACTTAAACAATGATTAATTCATTCAATAGTATGAGATATCATTAAATGCTTAAATTCCATTCATGAGGATTCTTTCCATTATAATATATGCATTTAAACATTTAAATTTCCATCAATACATTTCCATTTGCATCATATGATTGAAATAACATTACATTTCACTAAATCACTAAGTCTCACATGAACACATAATGTCTACATTTAAAATTACATCTTGCCAAGAAAGCATACATATCAAATAATACAACCGACCATATAAGGTCCATGATACACAAAGAATGATCCAAGATAACAATTAGGATCCAACTGGAATAACAAGATGCTCGAATCCAAGAGCAACAGGAACACCTATGAAGCCAACTCCCGCAAGAAGGAACAAACACACCTGATGGAAAGTGGCACTACCACCCAAACATGTGGCTCTACCACCCGAACATGTGGCTCAAAAAGAATCACCCTACCTTGCTAGGAGATAGAAATGAGACCCACTAGCAACCTACAAGGTATTCACACACATGGTAAATACACAATATTGGAAAACTCAAATAAAGCACAAACTCGCAAAACATGACTCCACAACAAAACTCAGATGATACCAACAAGGATAAACACTAGTGACCATAAGGGAAGAGTTTCATCACATAGATTGGTATGGTTATCCTAGTAGGTCTCCATAGGTCCCGGCCCCCATCTTGGGCTATCCCGGTAACTGCTTTCGAAACCCCGGCCCCATCCAAGCCTCATGCGGACCCAAACAGTCCTTTTGTGAGGACAAGGTTGTTGGTTTTCCATTCAAGGCCTTCCCACTACATCCCATCTGTACTAACGCTCAAACAGGAGTGAGGTACAATTATCTTACTTAATGTTTTAGCTACCCAACCCCCTAATATATTATTAGATTATCACTTACTTACCCAACTTTCGAGGGGTTATCCAGCTAACCTCTTTGGGTGCACCCCCCACTCAAAAGCCACTCTCCCTTATGACAATAAACAACAATGTCCCAAAAGAACTCCAAAAACAAAAGATACCAAACCCAATATACACCAAGGAGTTAAAGACAATAGAGAAACACTTGGCCATACAAGGCCTTGCACATAGATTAAATCAACTGACAAAACTCAGTCAACTCACATGACCGACCAACGAAAAAGACCACATGAAAACACCTAATTCTATTTGCAAGTAAGGACTTACAGTTTTAAATTAAATGTGAAGATAGTTTTGAATAAATCAAACACCTTCGCTAATTTAGAATAGCAATTCATTTTTCTTCCCTTTAATACACACATGACCAAGTTTTCTAGATTTCAAAGTTTAAAAATTCACCATTCCTGAATAATCATTTCACTAATTCAGTTAACAATATTCAAACAGGAAAACATTAACGTGGAAAAACCAGAAAACCAGATGGTTGAAGAAGGGAAAGAGGATCAAATAGGCAAAGACGAGAGAGAATGACAAAACACCAATCAGGAGGAACAGCAAAGTGATAACTTGGAAGATGGAGAAAGACAAGTGGTGTTACAGACCAAGGAGGAAGCGGATTCGAATTGTATTATGGAAAACACTAACAAAGATGGCCCTAGATTCGACTATGAGGAAACCTAGAGGTGTTCGATCCTTGGAGGGATCTCATCGTCAGAATCACAACAATCAATGGATATGGTGAAATCTACCTTCCAACAGTCCGTAATGATCTCACTACTTAATATAAGTGCTAAGTGGGCTGAGGATGATGATTTCAAGCAGAAGAAATCACCCAGAACATCCAAGAGGAAGATATCTAGAATAACAAAGTTACAGAATAAAAGAAAGTTGGAAAAAAGGGGCCGAAATCCACCCCTCAGGCAACTCCAGTCAAGACAAGAAATCAAACTAAAGCCGATATGAGTTTTATCCCCTCTCCTCTTAGAAGAAAATTAGCAAGCCAGATTAGAGATCAAGAGACACACAAGAATATAGTAGATGGTACTCAGATGACCATCCTTGAGGCATGTTCCCTAAAAAGAAAAAGAAAAAATGGTTCATGGAATATACATGGATTGAATAGTCCACATAAACAGGATGTTCTTAGAAATTTAGTTAGACAGCATAAATCGGACATTGTTCTTATCCAAGAAACTAAAATGGCCAAAGAGAAAATTGAGAAGATTAATATTTTTAAGGATGGGGGAGTTTTAGGAGGTAGCTCGGATGGTGCTTCTAGGGGCATTGCCATTTCCTGGAATCTAAGGCGTGTTACCGGGGTTCCTATAAAGAAAGATAGCAACTTGGCCTTTGTTAGGTTTCATCATTTAGGGGATGGTACCTCTTGGCTCCTGACTAATATTTATGCCCCTAATAATAGACTCGATAGATGTAAATTTTGGTAGAAGTTGGAGGCTATTTGGTCTCTTTTTAAGGATGAAACATGGATGGTCATGGGGGACTTCAAAACCCCTCTCCATGATAATGAGAAGTTTGGAGGTGTCCCCTCTCATTTAGAAAGTAGAATGGATCTGCTAAACTTTATTACTAACCAGGGTCTGCATGATATTGATCTCCAAGGTTCCAATTTTACCTAGACCAATCGAAGGGTTGGGGAAGATCTTATTGAAGTAAGACTTGACAGGGCCCTTATCTCTAATGACTGGTTTAACCATTTTCTGTGCTCCCTATTAGCTATTTCTCAAATTGGTTATGACCACTTTCCTATTCTTTTTGTGGCTGACAATATAAGTGTTAAAAGAAACTTCTTGTTTAGATTTGAAAGGACATGGCTTGACCATCCTATACCTTGAGAAGGCCATTGATAAGTGGTGGTCTATTGATGTCAAAGGTACTGCGATGTATAGAATGGCAAAAAAATTAAGGCATGTGAAAGATAATATAAAGAAATTGAACAAGGAAGTGTTTGGGGATATTTTGGTAGCCAAGTCCAATACCCAACTTGAGCTAAAGGAAATACAAGATAAAATCCAAACCAACGGATATAATGAAGTGCTTGTTAAGTATCATAAGATTATCATAAGAGAAGAAGAATTTTGGAAACCGTGGTCTAGAACTCTCTGGCTTAAAGCTGGGGACATAAATACCAGGTTCTTCCATATGATTGCTATGGAACATAAGGTTTCTAATAGGACCTCTAAGTTGAGAATTGGTTGAATTGAAACAAGGAAGGATGATGAGATTGGGAATGAAACCGGGATTTTTTTCAAATCTCTTCTCTCAATGGATTATGGTCTGGATGATCTTTCTCAAAGGTCCCTCTTACATACCATTCCTTATATCATTAATGATGCTCAAAACAAGGCCTTGGTGGCCATTCCCTTTGAGAAAGAAACTAAGAAAGTAGTTTTCTCCCTTGATGGTAATGAAGCGCCAGGTTTGGATGGGTTCCCGTTGTTCTTCTTTCAAGCCTTTTGGAACATTCTCAAATGTGATGTGGTTAAAGGAGTGCAAGAATTTTTTTGGGCTAGGATTATCTTAAAGGAAATCAATGCTACTTTTCTGGTTTTGATTCCCAAATGTCCTGGGGCAGATTCCATGGATCAATTTTGATCGATAAGTTTATGCAATTCTTTCTATAAAATTATCTTGAAGGTGGTTACTGGCAGACTGGTAATGATTCTCCTTTCTATAATATCGCCCCAATAGAGTGGCTTCGTTCCTGGCAGACAAATCCTTGACTCTATCATTACTATTCATGAAAACATACATTCATTGTGGAATCAAAGAAACAAGCTTCCTGATGAAGTTGGACTTGTCTAAAGCCTATGATCGTGTGGAGTGGGGCTTCTTAGGTAAGGTTCTTGGTTATTTTGGCTTTTGTGATAGGTTTATTCAGTTGATTGACCAGCTTATATCAACTCCTTATTTCTCTATCATCATGAATGGTGTGCCTTCCCCCTTCTTTAAAACATCTAGGGGCATCAGGTGGGAGGATCCCATCTCCCCTATTCTCTTCATTATTCAAGCTGAATGTCTAGGTAGATTTATTAGAAAATTTGTTTCTTGGGTTCTTCTGTTGGGAGTCTCTCCCTCTTCGGGTTTCAAAGCTTGTTCCCAGAAAAAATTTGTTGATGATACCATTTTAATGGGTACTTCATCAATCAAAGAAGTTTCATCTATGAAGAACCTTCTCAAAATTTATTGTTCTACTTTAGGTCAAATGATTAATTGGGAGAAAAGCTTTGTTTTCTTCTTCAACACCCCAGAGGATAGACATAATAGGATGGCCTAGATCCTTGGTTGCCAAATTGGAAAGTCCCCATCTATTTACCTTGGTCTTCCTTTCAACACAAAACCTACGGATTTATTTTGGAACAGTCTTGTTGATAGACTTAGTAGGAATCTGGTTGGTTGGAAAGGGACCCTTCTTAGTCAAGATGGTAAAATCCATAATTTAAAGTCTTCTCTCTAGAGTCTTCCAGTTTATGCTTTAATCCTATTCAAAATTCCTGGAAAATTTGCCGATGCTATTGAGAAAACTCAAAAAGATTTCCTCTGGTCTAGGGTTGAGAAGAAGAAGAGAGTTTCCCTCATTGTGTAGGATAATTTCTGTAAACCCAAAAAGATGGGGGCCCTGGGATTAAGAAATATTAGAACCCTGAACAAGACCCTTTTGGCCAAACAAATTTGGAGAATCTATCAAGGAAATGGCGAGTGGAATGATATCTGGAAGGCTAAATACTTACATGTGATCCCTACCATGAAATATTTCCTTGCCTCTAATCAAATTCCGAGTGGCTCTACTATTTGTAATAGTGTTACCCATGCTAAAGGTATGGTAAGTTTGGGCAAAGTTTGGGCCGTAGGTAATGGCAGGAAGGTGGATTTTTGGGATGATGCCTAGATTGTAGGAGCTCCTCTCAATAATAATTGTGTTTCTCAGATGATCATCCAAACATGCAAGGATAAGTTCGGTGTTAAAGTTGCTGACTACTAGAGAGATCAAAAGTGGGTGGAACTCATATCTATTGATCCCAACCTAAAGCAAGTAAACTTAGTGATCAACCATGCAATTTTAAATCCTAGAAGGCAGGACCACCTAGTGTGGAGTGGTACCTCTTTAGGGATTTATTATGTGGCATTTGTTGTCCTTATGTTGGCTCAGTCTCAAGACCCTAGACCCTGCTGGGCTAAGGCTTCACATTTAGGTTTAACCCCTAAAATTAATATATTTTTATGGATTCTTTTGCAAAATAAGATTCTAACCACATATAACTTAAGAAAGAGGGGTTTTTGCATCCCCAAAATATGCTATCTTTGTCTCAATGATGAGGAATCCATGAACCACATTTGTATACATTGTCCTTATGTCCAACCTATTTGGGCTATGTTTTTCCAGCATTGGGGTTTGAATTGGGTGTTCCCAGAGGAGATTCAAGACTGTTTTAGGAGTTGTTATTGCAATTCAAACAATCTAACCATAAGAAGTTTATGGAAGTTTTCCTTTTCACATATCCTTTGGGGTATCTAGAAAGAAAGGAATAACAAAATCTTCAGGAATGATATTAACCCCTCTAAGCTAGTTTGGGTTAAGATAAAATATAAGTTTGTTGAGAATGTGATGGCTAGGGGAGATCATTACTGCAATAGTAAGGAGGATTTTGATGTTCTAAAAAGTTGGAACATCCCCACCTACATGCACATCAATACCAACCAACTCAAAATAAGTATGTGCAGTTGGTCTTTTCCTCCTAATGACTGGTTTTAGGCTAACTTTGATGGGGCTGCTAAAGGAAACCTAGGGCCTGCTGGTTGTGGTGGAGTTATCCAAAATGGTGTTGGCTTTTGCATTGGGGTGGTGGCCTTTCCCTTGGGGAACCAGACTAATCATCTTGTTGAAGCTATGGGCACCCTCCAAGTTATCAAATTAGCACACAATCTGGGACTCAAATTGTTATGGCTGGAGGGGGATTCTAAAAACATTATCAACTACCTCCTTGGTAAACACCAACCCTCATGGACGATTAAAAATATCATTGATTCGGGCAGGGATATTCTTGAGGGTTTCAATTAGTTTTGAATTTCTCATGATTACAGAGAAGCCAACAGAGTGATGACTTGGCCAACAATGAGGCAGTACAGAGCTAGAAAATCAAGATTTGGAATAGTGAGGGGAAGCTCCCTTGAGTGGCAAGTGACATCTTAAATTATGAAATATATCATGGTAAGCAAGGAAGGATTTGAAATCATTTCCCAAGATGATAAGGTAGGTCATGCAATCATGAAATGGTTTTTTGTGCTGCAAGCTACAAAAATTACATATTTTATGGAGAGAATGAAAGAGAGATGACCAAAAATCAAAAAGAATTTTCAAAAAGGGATGGAATAAGGGCACCTTGGCCATTGGTAGTAGGAAGGTAAAGGTGAATGAGACCATGATCATTGAGGATATGGGTATATCGATGGATGATATCAAATTCTATAAGGATAGGAAGCTGTCAGATGATGCTGTGAAGAAATTACCTAAGGACGAGGAGGCGAAATCCAAGCTGGTGAAGGGTAGTCACGCTTACTTCTCCCCTAAGGTAATTAAGCTAACATGGCAATGGGTTTTGTTTGCAATTATGGAAATTTATTACTTTAGATGGGAGATTTACCAGGGTTTACATCTATAATTTTGTTATTCTCAACCATTTCTGGTATAAGGAGATAATTTCCATCCCATATTATTTGTTATGTTCCCTAAATGCTAGGATAAAGGACGCTATCTCCAATCCCAAAACCAGTCTGGCTATGCATGAGGGTCTTATGGTGATTTTGTACAATCACATCAAGAATATCATGGTTCAACTGAATATTATAGAGGTTTATGAGTCAGATGAGGAATTGGATGACTTAGATGATGATGATGGTGAAGGTTACGATAATGAGGTTGATGATGAGGATGACCCCCATATCGCTGGATCGAGCAAGCAAAGAAGAAAAATAGGGCAAGAGGATCAGAGTAAAGGGTTGGCTAGAAGGAAGTAGAAGGGGGAGGATGATGAAAGCTGGTATGAGAAGAAAGACGACATTGAAGATGATATGGAGAATGACAATGAGGAGGTCCAAATCCTCTCTAGCCAGAAGCATAAAGGGAAAATTTTGAAAAATGAGGATGTGGGAGCTAAGAGCCATTCGCCCTTCTCGACTGGTTCTAAGGATAAGGGATTGGCTGGGGAGGACACCTCCATGAAGGAAGCTAAGAGTGTAGATTTGAAGGAGGTGGGTTTGGAGGTGAATTTGGATCCCTACGGGAGACAAGGCCCAGGATGGCTCCCATCTCAATATTGACCTACATTTAAAAAATGACATGGACAACTTCAACAAGGTTTTCCTATAGGTTCAGAAGGAAATAACAAGCATAAAACCTAAACAAACCTAGAAATCCAACAAAATTGAGACTTTAGAAGCTATTGGCACTGGTAAATTTAGCTCCCTCCCTGATTGTTTAAGTGAACTTACCAAAGCAATCAGTAATGTTGAGGAAATCATTAATGCCCAATGTAATAGCTTCCAAATCTTGGAAAATAGAGCTAGGGCTACTGAAAAAAGGCTAGAAGGGGTTGAGAATGTGCTCAAAAATATTGGGGAGTAGAGTCATAAGATCTTAAAGGCTGCCTCTGAAAGCATGAAGGTTCTTATCAGCAAGCTTGATAGTGATCAAGGGGAAAAGGCCTCTGGGGACACCATTGAGGTGAAGGAAGACACCCCTGAAGATAAGGAGACTGGTCATGGTAGAAGAACTCACGCGAGCACCAAAAAAAAGAAAAGCCAATGCAGGGAGATTGAGGAAATTAAGCAGACAGGTGAGAACATGGAGTAATTGGAGCTGGAAGCTGCCAGCTGCTTAAGAACTTTACCTAGCCTTAGTTTTTTTTTCCTGCTAGTCCTGTTTCTTGTTTGTTGTCTTTCTGTTGCTAGCTTTTTGTTTGCTAGTCAGCTATCTTTTCTATGTTTGTTGCCTCTTTCTTTTTTGTAGTGCTTTAATGGCTATCTTATGATCTAATGTTGTAATGGGTTTTAAGGGCCCATCAAAACCTATTTTCCCTTAATCAAAAACAATATTCAAACAATAATACTCTATCCATTTAAAAATTTACCCAATACATATTAATCATAATGAATCATAACACAAATATATTTTTATAATTATACATATATACATATAAACCTTTTAGCTGACTAAAGAGTTAACCCATATGATCAAGAGCTATATCAGATAAAGGCTCGATCCATGATATACAGTGACTTACATAGGAGCTGTAATTAAAAAATTGTACTCAAAATGACAATCATGACAATGCATCTCGAGGAAAATAGCTAATTGAACACAAAGAAGGAGCCAGGGTCATTGTTGTCACCCACAGGGGGGAGCCAAGCAATCCATCCTAGATCCCCATCGCTCCAAACCAGCACATTCCCATCAGCGAACTGATCTCTGTAGGGGTGGGAGGGCAGTCCTTCCAGCTCCAGCTCAATGAAGTCTTCTCTCTATTGTCGTGCCTCCATCTCTTGCATGAACCTCATCAGCCCTTGCTCAAAGTGAGTCTTATGGCTTCCCATGCAATCCCAGGTGAATCCATGCAAGAGTTCTCTTATGAAAACTACGGTAGATCCATTCTTTAACCACCTGTCAAATTTATCTTCCTCCAGTCTTAGTACAACTATGACCTGTGATGAGAGACAATTATAGCCCATTTTATACCATACTTTAGATAATTTCATACACCTTTACCCTCATTTCCACATTCTATTTCTATTCAATTTCACTGTTTTCGGTTGCATATGATTAAATATTAGTAAGTAGTATTTATATACTTTTGAGATGGAATTATGAAAATTAATTATTGATTGTTATTATTAATAGGCATTATTATCCTCTTCCTTGGAAGATATATTTTACAAGATGAAAGTTTAAGGGTGCAGGTCCTCCTGTCATTTTCTAATCAGGAAATGATGTGTATTAATCTGGGACATGCATAATTGCTTCCAAGATGGCATAGTTGCTGACTGTACACTATTGGTTACCCTCCCTTGGTTCTTTTTGCAAACATTCTACACCCACATTGGTTTCTCTTCATCATATCTTATTATGGACAATGCAAACCCATGCAAGAAGCATTTTCCAACTGCATAGAGACCTTCGGTTTTTATTTGCTATTAAGAGAATATATTATTTTTGTGAACAACTGATATCCAATGATTTTCTATAGTAACTACTACATCCATGTGAAATAATAATATGTGGGAAACACTCTCTCTCAAGGAAACTGTAAATACTCATTTTGGGTGAACAGATATGTTTGGTAGAACCGCGGATCTCCTCATAGCTATTCCTGCTCATTGTTATAACAAATTTGTTTGGCATGAATAACCACCATTCCCTTTATTTTATTTGTAACTACTTACAGCCAGTAAATAAGGTTGTATGTTAGCTATTGTTTTCTTATCATAAGTTATCTCTATTTTTGGTCTATATGTGTTGTAAAGTTGCGTCTATATAAGTAGCAGGAGACATAAGTAGTGGGGGATATATATGTATAGTTCTAAAGAATGCACAACAGCGTGCAGAGATTATTATCATTTCAAAATATAAATTCTATATTTGTGTGCATGATTACAAAGTTGTAAAACCAAATCTTTTCTTCATCACCAGGCAGCTGAGGAGGTGGGTCCACTCTGAAGTTACCCGGTGATTCTTTTCATTTATGTATAGAGTGCATTTGAGTTTGTTTTTATTTGTATTTTGATCAGTTTAGCATTATATGGTGTGTATTTAATCATAATATATTAGTTTATATATTCAATATCTGTGCTTGATTGTGTAATAATATCTATTTCATTTGAATTCAATTATGAATTAATTAAGGATTCTTTGTGAGTTGCAGCTATTTTCATTGCAGATTATTTTTGCTGAGTTGTCTCTGTTTTTGATGTTCCTATCGCTGGGATTTATTTGGTTTTTCATAGATTTTCTTTCGTGTGTTGTAGCTACATTCATAATCCCTCATCTCACAACTATCACCCCTTGATGGCATATTGCTCGGACACCTTTCACAAGCTTTCGCTCTCGGATTGACACGAATAGACCAAGCTAAATTTCATCATACATTATTAATTATTTCTTAATTATTTGCCCCAATATTGGCCTATCATTTTGGTGCCATTACCGGGGAAAGGTGTCAAAGGCATGTTAGCTTGATGAGCTGAGTTAGGAACAATGTGTTAGGATGAAAGCTTTTGCAATTGTTGGCCTTGTTTAAGTAATTAATCTTAATTTGTGTTGCGTAAATCATATAGATGCATTGTTTTAGAGTTTGCAAGTAGGTCTTAGAAATTAGATTCAATTTTACATTATCACTAGTTGTTGTGAGTTATTGGTAAAGAAAAGAAGCTATTTTGAAGAAAAAATGTTAAAAATGATGCATTTCCAAGGTTGTTCAAGTACATCAATTTGGGTGAAAATTGTTTCAAAAATGCAAAATTTGAAGGGAACGCAAGAGACAAAATGTGCTTGACGTCAGGTGCGCTGCCCCTTGACCCCACCCTGTACTATGACTGGGAGAACACCTTGGGCATTGCCCTAGGACCCCACAAGGAGCGTTGCCCCTTGACTCCATTGGTGGCTGCCACCCCTAGACCCCCACCTTCAAATTTAAAAACAAAAGAAGAAATTGGTGGGGAAATCGCGCCGACCAAAGGTGATATTTTTATATCCTCTCTACCTAATGAATGCGACTTAAATGATCTTGATCTTCCATTATCACAAGTATGCAAGAATTCTATCTCTATGTTTGAACATGAGCAAATCATTGATGAATTCTTACAGCAATGTGATTTTGAGGATGAAAATTTAACCAATTGTTGTTCTAATTGCTATAGGAAAGATGACCAATGCATATGCCCGAACAACCAAGCACACATGGTGAATGAGGTACAAGCTATTTGTGATCCTTACCATGATAAGGGTGGAAGTGAACAAGTATTCCTTATACTAGATGAACCATTTCAAATACCAAATCAAGAAGATCAAGGTATGAATTATGTTGGTAACATGTATTTCCACTCTATTTCATTACAATGCCATCATTTTTCTTCAAAATACACTTCTTTACATAATATGCACGATAAATGGAATCATGAATACTCACAACAACCACTATATCCCTCTTTACCATCTTCATTCCACCCATCCTACTTATTCCCATCTACTTTATCTCCTTCACACTTCTTACCATATTCATTATCTCATTCACATCATATTCTACCCACTCTACCCTATCCACCAAAGGCAACTATATTGCCTCATACAACACTTCATAATAAGGTGGTTAATAGTACATATAAACTTTCATGGATCCCTTTACCACCTAATAATGTGCTTGAATTTAGTGAATCAATATTGGAGTATATTGATGCATTTAAGGAATATGATTTTGGTTTACTTAAATTAGAAGAACAATATCATTCATTGAATTATAATCAACTTTGTTCTTCTTTTATACTTAGTGAATCACAAATGCCCACAAATGAGCCCCTACTTCAAATTGCATCAATTTTTATTATTGGACTCATAAGTATGTGTGTTAATATTAATCATGCACTAAATAATACTAAACAATGTGTATTTCTCATTCCACAAACATATTGTTGGATTCTCCAGGAGTTGTATTTTATTTTTGTACTCATACATATTGATATTTGGAGGCCTATGGTTAAAATGTGTATCCCTCACATACTTGTCGATTTGGGACCAATAATTGATTAAGCACAATCATAAGGGATTCTATGCATTAATGACCAAACAAAATATGTTATATTTGGATGCGCATTATTTTTCATTGCTAAATTTGTCTGTTGTCCTAAGATGACGAAATACATTATGGATGATTCATTTATTTAGCAAGGATAAAGGTATTACTATCTATATATTTTTCATTCTTGGTTCTTGTATCTCCAGATGATCATTCATTGATTACAAGCACTAAATCCATTTCTTGATTCCTTGGATGATTCAAATTCCCTATGCTTTTATAACCTACAGCTAATTTGGGAGTACATTCATTGAATTGTTGAAATATTTGATTCAATAGGGCTCACAAAATTCTAAAGATGTGTTACTCTCTTTGGGTTACCTATTTTCTTTGGTTATCCTAATGTTCTCATGACCTTGTTGCATGAAGTTAAGTTGGGGGGAATCCCTCCAAATTTGTGATTCTTGGATGATTTCCAATCAAGCTTCATTGATTGTTTTGTTGGTCCTTTTAGCAAACCTCGACATGTGACATCTCAACAATTTAAGGTATGTATTCCTATGTTGATTGAATCACATTCATTGTGATCACATTCTTTTGTTTTTATCATGTGTTTATTCATCTTAATAACTCTACTTATCATTTGTAAAAAATGCATTACTCACTTAATGGTAGGGTTATTAATTAGATAAAAATTGCTTTACTATACTTGATATGCTTGGTTTCAAGAATATGGTTACAGGTCTCTTGATATGGTGGGATGATCTTAGTACCAATACCAGTTGATGATGCTTCTCTACATAAGCATTGCATAACACACTATGTTGGCTATGTTAACATTGTGTGGGCTTGTTAGCTATCTGGTGCATATCAGTTTCACTCGTGCTTCAACATTTGAGATCACAAGAAGGATATGGCATAAGGTATTCACCACCTCGAGATGAGATTTCTTTAGTGCTTGGTAAAGTAGAGGACAATGTGCAACTTGGTCTATGAGATCCATGCACAATGTGGTACTATTTTATTGTGCTACACATCTAAAACTCTTTGAAGACATGTACACTAATCTTGAACATATTACCCACTGTCACACTCCTTCCTCAAGATGTGTCTCCTCTTCTCTGAAGTTTTGTGGACACATTGGTGACTACTAT
Source organism: Cryptomeria japonica (assembly GCF_030272615.1). Classification (NCBI taxonomy): domain Eukaryota; kingdom Viridiplantae; phylum Streptophyta; class Pinopsida; order Cupressales; family Cupressaceae; genus Cryptomeria; species Cryptomeria japonica. The sequence continues at coordinate 653,225,158 of NC_081414.1, read as the reverse complement.
CCATCTTCACTCCATACTCGTGTCTTTGGTAATGAAGGTGTGTTACTTGCAAATTTAAATTTTCCTGCAATGGATATCTCTCAAGCTTCAAAAGAATAGGGTTTCATATCTTCATGTGATGTCATCCTATTTTATCATAGAGAAATGTGAGTAGCACCATCACTGTGAGTGATTCTCTTACCTCAGTGTGCTAGTGTGTTCCAGTTTCTTCAAGAAGATTTCAGATTTAGTGTTGTGAGATACATGGATCAAGGTTGATCTGTGAAGTGTTTCAGTATTCCCAAGTTTGTGGAGATTATTCGTAGTCATCATTCCAAGTTCATTATGCAATCAAGTTTCACTAGTACCTTTTGTGAGGTCATGGACCAAACTCAAGTTTTGGATGGTATCATTTTTTGTCATCCATGTAAGCATTTCTTGTTCTTTGGTCATTCTATGCAGTTATTGAATAAGAAAAAAAATGAAAAAATGAAAAAAATTGAAAAAAATAAAAAATAAAAGAGACAAAACCAATAAAAGATTCAATAATGAAAACCTTCGGGCGTTGTTGGCCAGTTAATATCTAAAAACTAGTTTTGGGTGGATATTAATTGCAAAATAAATTCTTAGTGGTGAAAACTATTTTTACAACGCCATTAAGCAATGAGTGATTGAAAACTGGCTTGCCAGCGATCTCTTGTCGTTATCAAAATTTGAAAAAAAAAAAGAGAAAAAAATTTAAAAAAGAAAAAATGAAAAACATATTGAAAAAAAAAAATGACAAAAGCAAATGCAATAATTGGTGTTAGCTCCTCGAGTTGCCATCTCTATTACAATTTTTGGTTCCTTCCAGTGGTATACTCTCAAGTGATTTCAGTTCGATGGAGCTCTTTGGTGGTGTTGCAATTCTTGATGCCTCTCTTCATTCCTTGTTGTTGCTTCATCCATTTTAGAGGCACCAGTTGCTGAGTTTCTTTGTGTTCTAGCCTTGGTCTCTCTGCACATGCCTGTTGGTAAAACAATCAATTTTGTTTTTTTCATTATTTTATCTCTTAACTTTATTTATATTGCTTATTATGTTGATCATTATGCAACACCCCTACCTATCCTCTCCTTGTTTCCCACGGACGGTCAACCTTTAAGTTGGGGGGAGGAATGTCATCCTATTATCTTCCATCCATCACCCTTAATAATTCCATCATGCTATCCATTATATCCATCATACAATAGCCTTTGTTTTGTCTCTCGTCTCTCCTATTTCACCCATTTCAAATCATCTTGTACATCATGAGATACAATTTTCATGAACCCTCCTATACGCAATCATTTGAACCATGATGTTATCGATGAAAAGAAAAGAAAAATGAAGAAGAAGAGAGAAAACGCAAAAAAAATAAAAATTGAAGGATGTATCAGTATTGGAAAAAGAAAATTGAACAAAAGAGAAATTGGGAAAGCTTTTCATATGATGAAAATAAAGGGTTCAGAAAAGTCTAAAGCCACAAGTCCAAGTGCCTCTAGTTCAAACTAAGACCTCTTGATCATAATGATTGCACGAGGACGTGCAATATGCTAATTTGGGGGGAATGATGAGAGCCAATTATAGCCCATTTTATACCATACTTTAGATAATTTCATACACCTTTAGCCTCATTTCCACATTCTATTTCTATTCAATTTCACTATTTTAGGTTGCATATGATTAAATATTAGTAAGTAGTATTTATAAGTAAGTAGTATTTATATACTTTTGAGATGGAATTATGAAAATTAATTATTGATTGTTATTATTAATAGGCATTATTATCCTCTTCCTTGGAAGATATATTTTACAAGATGAAAGTTTAAGGGTGTAGGTCCTCCTGTCATTTTCTAATCAGGAAATGATGTGTATTAATTGGGGACATGCATAATTGCTTCCAAGATGGCATAGTTACTGACTGTACACTATTGGTTACCCTCCCTTGGTTCTTTTTGCAAACATTCTACACCCACGTTGGTTTCTCTTCATCATATCTTATTATGGACAATGCAAACTTGTGCCAGATGTATTTTCCAACTGCATAGAGACCTTCAGTTTTCATTTGTTGTTAAGAGAATATATCATTTTTGTGACCAACTAATATCCCATGATTTTCTATAGTAACTACTGCGTTCACATAAAATAATAATGTGTGGGCAATGCTCTCTCTCAAGGAAACTGTAAATAATCATTTTGGGTGAATAGATATGTTCGGCAGAACCATGGATCTCCTCATAGCTATTCCTGCTCATTTCTATAACAAATTTGTTTGGAATGAATAACCACCATTCCCTTTATTTTATTTGTAACTACTTACAGCCTGTAAATAAGGTTGTATGTTAGCTATTGTTTTCTTATCATAAGTTATCTCTATTTTTGGTCTATATGTGTTGTAAAGCTGCATCTATATAAGCAGCAGGAGACATAAGTAGTGGGGGATATATATGTACAGTTCTACAGAATGCACAATAGCATGTAGAGATTATTATCATTTTAAAATATAAATTATATATTTGTGTGCATGATTACAAAGTTGTAAAACCAAATCTTTTCTTCATCACTAGGCAGCTGAGGAGGTAGGCCCACTCTGAAGTTACCCGATGATTCTTTTCATTTATGTATAGAGTACATTTGATGTTTTTATTTGTATTTTGATCAGTTTAGCATTGTAAGGTGTGTATTTAATCATAATATATTAGTTTATATATTCAATATCTGTGCTTGATTGTGTAATAATATCTATTTCATTTGAATTCAATTATGAATTAATTAAGGATTCTTTGTGAGTTGCAGCTATTTTCATTGCTGATTATTTTTGCTAAGTTGTCTCTATTTTTGATGTTCCTGTCCCCAGGAAGTGACAGTTCCTGTCGCTGAGATTTATTTGGTTTTTCATAGATTTTCTTTCATGTGTTGTAGTTGCATTCATAATCCCTCATCTCACAACTATCACCCCTTGATGGCATATCGCTCGGACACCTTTCACAAGCTTACATTCTCGGATTGGCACGATTAGACCAAGCTGAATTTCATCATACATTGTTAATTATTTCTTAATTATTTTCCCCAATGTTGGCCTATCAGCCTGCATAGCAACAAGATATCAGATGAGTCTCCTAAGAGACTCAGTGAGGTTCCTACTCTTACCATTAAACACATCATCATTCCTTAATTTCCAGATGATCCACAAAATTTCCAAAGAGAGAGTAGAACAGAATAGATTAGCATGTTTTTTCCCACCTCTAATATAACCAAATACCATCTCATCAACAATAAAACAATTTCTATTAAGTGAGATACCAAACAAATTCCACACTTCTCTAGCAAAGTGACAATAAAAAAAAATGTGATAAATAGATTCAGGGATACGACAAAGTTTACACAGAAGGGGGGCTCTATTGCTGTCTTTAAGTGGTAGTTAATGAAGAATGAGTCTCCAGGCAAAGAATTTATTTTTAGGTTCAATCGAGAAGTACCAAAATATTGATAGATTAAAATGCCATCATTTAGAGTCCCATGACAGGTTCCAAGTGCAGTTAAGATGATCAAGGATGTCTTGAGAATTAGTAAGGGTAGAGTATATCATTTTGGCTTTGGTTAGCAAAATGGGGGGATCCATCTATCCAGTAGAGGGAGGCTAAGGGAGGTGGGGAGGAGGGGGGGAGCAGGAAGGATGGGAGCGAGTGAAGAGTTAAGGATGGAATAGGTTCTGGTCTAGGAGAGGGGGAGGTTGAATTTAGAGCTGAGTGCTTCCCAGGAGGATAGAGTGCCATTTTCTAGAATGTGTTCAAATGTGACCAGTCCCTGGTTGTGCCATTTCAGGGTAGAGCATCCTTGAAGATATGCTAACTGTTTCCCATTATGCAGAGTGTTCCACCATATAGACCTTTTCAGATTGAGAGAACCATTTTTATCAATTATGTCATTGTTGCTGATGTATTGTCTAACATGGTTCCGGGCTTTCCATATAGACTTGAAGACTTCTGATCCCGAAGGGGAGACCTCAAAATTCCCTGCGATCAGATCACACATGGGTAGGTTCTTCCATTTTTTTATTGTTTTTGGAGTTGAGCATTATATATTGTTCCTAACAAGGACTTTCCAGGGTTCATTTCCTTCAATGGATTTACATATCCATTTGGCAGCTAGAGCAATTCCTTGAAGTTTAAGGTCCTTGAGGCCCATGCCTCCCTGAAACTTAGATCTAGTACACCAGTCCCATTTAACAGCATGTTCCTTTTTTTTCCTTTTCCATCTGACTAGAGGAAATTCCTGATTTGCTTTTGAATGTAATTGAACTAATAGTTGGTGAGTAACCAGGCTGAGGAGCAGTATATGTTATATGAAGAGAGAAGCTTCTAGCAAACTTGGAACCTACCTACTAAGGATAGGAAGTTTCGGTTCTATTTAGAGAGTTTCTTGTCTACCTTGTTTCTGAACCATTCCCACATTTCTTTCAAATTCAAAGAGATAGAGAAGGGGATTCCCAGATATCTAATGATGGTATTTGGGCCTCCCCACCTTAGGTCAAACTTAGATAACTAGTTAGGAGGGTCATCGATCCAACCTACCAAGGTAGATTTGTGGAGGACAATTCTACTACCTGATGCTTTGCAGAAAATCTCAATATTGTGAAGAAGATGTGTTAAGTTCTCCTCATCTAGGGAGAATAGAATAGCTGTATCATTTGCAAACTGTATATTCCTGATTTCATCTTTATTAGGGAGTGCAATTCCTTTTACCTTAGGGGATAAGCTACAATCCTTTAATATGTAGTGCATAGCATCCGCTGCCAGGACAAACAGGGTCGGGGCAAGAGGACACCTCTGTCTAATTGATCTGGAAAGCGAGATGTTGTCATATTTTAGTCCATTCACTTCCACTACTGCACTAGCATCACTGAATAGGGTTTGGACAATCCTATAGAAGGAATTTGGGAAGCCCAAACTATGTAGCATCTGTAAAATGAATCCCCATTCTATCCTATCATATGCCTTCTCAAAATCTATTAATAACATAGCTTCATTCTGCCCTGAGAGCTTGGCCCATTCTAGAGACTCCCAGTAGGTCACCAGATTCTCTAGAATGAACCTACCTTTAACAAATCCTGTTTGAGTAGGACTGATAATCTTTCGCAATATACTGATTAACCTGTTTGCTACTACTTTAGCTAAGATTTTATAAGATACATTTAGTAGTGTGATGGGCCTCCAGTTCTTGACCAAGGTCTTATCTCCTTCCTTGGGGATGAGTTTGATAAGCCCTTGATTGATCTCTTTTCAAAGGGTTCCTTTGGAAATGGCCTCTAGATATAGGGCATGGAGGTCGTCAACAATCCACTTAGAGTTTTTCTTATAGAATTCCACTGGGAATCCATCAGGTCTAGGGGATCTGTCATTACCCATAGAGGAGATGGCCATAGCTATTTCCTCCCTTGAGATGAGACATTCTAGCACCTTATAGTCCTTCTCATCAAGCTTGGGAGGAGTTAATTGATATACCAGCTCTCTAGCATGTCTGTGCTCACCATTTACCTCTTCTGAGGAAAAAAGATTCTGATAAAAGAGGGAGAAGCATTGTAGAATCCCCTGGGAGTCTCTAATGTGAGTGTTGTTGTCCCATATGGTAGTGATACTCTCCTTAGCTTCCTTAACTTTGAGCATGTGGAAAAATAATTTGGAGCCCTTGTCCCCCGAGTCTAGCCAGTTAAGCTTGGATCTGGTTTTAAGGCCTTTAGTTTTCTAGTTTTGAATAGCCCTGAGGTGGTCTTTTATTGTCATCAGAGAGCAAGTGATATTTTCATCGTTCAGGGAATTTAGAAGCTTCATTTCTGCGTCACATAATTCCTCCTGCAGTAGACTTTCAACTCTCTTGGCATCCTTGGTTATTTTTTTACCCACTATTTGACAAAGGGTGGTCCAAGTTTTGATGTTTGCATTCCAAGCATCTATGTTAGAGTGCTGGCTCCAATCCCTCTTGTTAAATAGTCTGATGAAGGCCAGGGCAGAGCAAAGGTCCTCATCGTCTAGGAGTCTAGTGTTTAGGATGAAAGAAGAGGCTCTTGAGGAGGGGGGAGGGGCCCCTGGGGAGAGGTCTATTCCCATTATTATCGGGTGATGATCTGAGAGGGTATATGGGGATACATAATAGTAGTCACCATTAGGATCCTTGTGTATCATAAAGTGGGATTTATTGAAGTATAGCCTATCTAGTCTGCACTATTTATTCAACTATTGATAATTGCACCAGGTGTACGAAATAGTGTTCAAATTGTCTTTCCTCTCAGCAATAGGGTCAAAGAGGTGTAGCTTATTGATCATTCTATCCCATTGTAGCCTTTCCATTCCCTTCCATTCAAATTTATTGCCCCCCTTTTTATCACTGGGAGATTCAACCATATTGAAGTCTCCCCCAATAATCTAGGGGATATCCTCTAGCATTGTTAGCCAGTTCCATAATTCACCTCTTTCTCTATAGTCATTCAGGGCATAAATAGAGTAGATTCCAATCTTCTGGTTCTCCATTTGAATTGAGACCCAAATAGCTCTGGCACAGGGGGATTGACCCTAGTTAACTACTTTATTGACCCATTTAGGGCTAAAGAGTATGGCTAAGCCACCTTTTCCTTTGGTATGGTTAGTGTAGAAGGGAGTGGCCTCCTTCCAAATACATTTGAGCCCAATTTGTAGTGTGAAACCCACTACTTTTAGTTCCTGCAGAAGGAAGCAATCCATGTTCTTATGAGCACTGAGAAATCTCTTTATGATGTATTTTCGGTCAGGGGCCTCTAGGCCTCTAATATTCCAAGAAATGGTTTTTAACATGAGTCACCTAGTTGGGGGGGGTCAGTTTGGGCTTTGAAACCCTCAAAACACTTGGGCCAATCCTCTTTGTTTGCTATATTGCTAGCATCAAATGCAATAGAAGAGGAAGGTCTACCTCTCTTTTTCGTTGCTTTGGAAATTTGTTCAGGACCTAGAGATTCCTTCCTGTCAGCACTATCTTTGTTGTTCTTAGGAGACCTCTTTCTTCTCACTTTCCTATGTTTCACCATGATAAATCCATCTTGGGGAACTTTCAGTCCTTGTTCAAAATTGGTTTCCATTGGAGTGAAGGGCTCTGCACTGGGATGCATTACCTGAGGGGTATCAAATTCTGCCTTCTAGGCATTGATAGGGGTGCTAACAGTGAGGGGGAAACCACTAGCAGGGTCTCCCCTAGAGTCCTCTAAATTACCAAATTCTTCTAGAGGGGTTGATGGTACCTTCTCTAGAGAAGGTCCTTCCCTATCCCCTTTCGGGGTATGGCATTCCTTAGTATTGAAACCATTAGGTTCTTTGCAAGTGGGTTGCTCAGGACCTAGGGTCAAGACCCTACTACTAGTGTCTGCCATATCTAGAGTACCCCTAACAATGTCCTCAAGGTTAGGTAGATGACACTAGGAGGCTTCAATTTCCAATTTCTACTTGGGGAGATTTAGTTCAAGTACTTTCCTTGCTTCCGCTGCTTTTTTCAATTTTTCCAACACTAGTTGTTGCGCATTAAGAGTCCTCGGATTTGAGGGATGTGTAGGAGAATCAAGTGAATCCAGGGGGGTGAAGGAGGGAGGTTGAGCAGCGGCTAGGGCTTCTTTAATGGCATTGTTGTAGTCTAAGATGGAGTTTGTCATCGAGGGGGAAGAAGAGGAAGGGTGAGGGGTGTTGGGAAGAGGCAAGGGGGAGGGAGGAGAGGCAGGAGGAGGAGGGGGGGACGAGATAGAGGTGGAAGGGGAAGGCGAGAGGCTAGGTTTGGAGGGCACGACTTCATTAACTGGGGGGGACTAGATGCCCTAGTTTTAGATCTTGAAGCATTGCCTGATAATAAGGGACATTTATTCCTAAAATGTCCACTAACTTTACAATAGTGACAGGAATCTATTTGACCCATATATTCAATTGGATAGTAGTAGGTTTTATTGTTCAGCCGAATAACAATTGTTGCAGGGTAACTCAAACTTGGTTTTAATGCAATGAGAATTCTAGCATCGAGATGGGGGAGGACCGAGGGAGAGGAATCAATTTTAACAATTTTCCCTAGGGGTTCCACAATTTTATCCACACAGGACCACAAGAAAGGAGGGATATTCTTAACAGTTACCCATTTCGGGCAGGAAAGGGCAAGAATCTCATCATTACAAGCTTCGGGGTCCTAGAAAACTATCCTAAAAGATGAATTTCCTACTGACGAAAACTGTTTATTTACAATTTTTCTTTGGCTTTCTTTATTGTCAAAGAAGATTAAAAAGAAGCCCTTCTGAATCATTCTACAAAACAAAAAATGAAACCCTAACTTATTGACCCACACATCTTGTAGCCATTTGTTCATATATTGATGAGATGGTAAGTTATTTACATCAAAGGCAGCAAAAAAAATTGTTGAATCCGTAAGTCTAGATATCTTCGAAGAAATGGTAGAAAGCATGGAGTCATTAGGTTTAATGGTGATGTGTTTGGAGGAGTGGATGTCACCTTGTGTTGGCGCAAAATTGGCCTCATCTTCATGGTGGAGAGCGGCTTCGAACCTTGCATCTTTTGGAAATGAAACCCTCTTGCCCTCCACCACTTGGCTGAAGGTCTTCTTCGGCTCCCGAGCGTTCATAGTAGGATGAATGGGCTATTTAGGGTTGGTGAAACCATCTTTGTTCAGCTCCATTTAATGCAGGAGCGACAATAAATGAATCGAGGGCTTCCCAGCAAGGCCAGGGAACCCCCGCACATGCTAGTGTATTGCAACCAATGACATTCCTGGTTTTTCGTGCCCTAGTTGCAAAGTGCTCTCTTCAAAAAAAAAAAAAAACTGTTCATATTTATATTTATCTTTAAAAAAATTATTAAATAATATAAAAAAATTAAAGTTTAAAAAAATAAATGTCACTACACTACCACACAACCCCATAAAGAGGAGCGGTCGTGGATGTGTGGGATATGATGTGGACCTCCCAATAGCCTATGGCTGTGAGTGGACCACGACATGGTCCACACCCACCGTGGCCCCCCCATGGTTGTGGGGAAATCACACATCCACAAGCCATGGGGTCCGTGGCCCATGCCCCCCTCCCCCCCCGCAAAACATTAAAAAAAAAAAATTATATATTTTTTTCCTTTTTTTTTGAATAATGTATTTTTAACCCCAAATTTTAGGATCAAACAAAAACGTAGAATATGTAATGTTTTACCAAAAAATTAAAATTGAAAACCCAACAATATTTAATAAACAACCAATTCCTTTTTTTTTTTTTGACAACACATTTTTAACAGGGTTAAGAAGACAAATCCAGGGTATATGATTTTTAAATTTTTTTTTTTGTTTCTCATAAATTCTTCTCACAATTTTTTCCTTTCAACACCCAGAAATTTCAAAACACACCTAATTCCCAGTTTGCCCAAAATCAAGGAAATTTTGGCAGCATAACTCCCTATTTAATGAACAATGGAGGAATTAAAAAATTTGACAACCAACAAGGAATTTAAAAATACACCAAATCAAATTACTTTCCATACTCAACCTCTAAACTTAACAGAGAATTGATTCAAACCAAGGTTTTGCAAAAATGAAAGATCTAAAATACCAACCTAGTGAGCTTTCTAGGAAGATAAAGTTGAAGAAGAGAAAACCTCCAACTTTAAACCAAAATCTTCAACCACAAACTTCTCCAACCTAAAAGTACAGACATAGAAAATTTCCTGAAATATTTTTCCCCAAATACAGAATGAATCCCTTTTGGAAAAATATTTCACATTATATATTAAATTTTCCTTTTCACAAATATTTCACATTATATATATCATTTATTTTTCCAAAACAATGACTTCTAATTTAAATTTTCAAATTTGAAAAGAATTCATCCTTTTTTTTCAAAAATGAAAATCAATATAAAGGTAAAATAACTTTATTTTTTTTTAAAGAATTGAAAACACATAATATAAAATTTCCTAAGTAATCCAACAATTCAAGTTTAACTAATCAATTAAAACATTAAAATTCACTTAACCATTTATTTCTAAATAAATTTTAAAAAAGGCATAACATGCAAACAACATAGAAAAACAAAACCACAACCCGTATACCAACAAAAGGAAGGTTGAGCGACGACTGAGAATGCTCAGTGACAAGAAAGGCTAAGGGTGAAACTTAGGGTCTTAAGGCTCTCCTCCACTTCCATTATATTATTTAGGTACGATCAGCCCTGTAGAACCAAGTGAATTCAATACCTTGTACCTATAATTATTGCATCACCAAACCACACATACACATATATATTCAAACACGGTAGACACACCGGTGAAGGAGAATTGTGACGTTCCCTATGTCACCAAAGTGAGTGAAGGAAAATCATCTCCTTGCACCCCATACACTCACACACACATGATAACATACTCATAACGCATCTCACACATTAAGTAAATGTGTTAGTCCATGGTAAGTAATCTAATAAAATTAACATCTAACAATCAATAAGAAAATAATGCGTAAACAACATACAGTGAAACTCAAATCAAATTACAACACAACATAGCATAATATCTGCGTAAAACACCGCCATATAATTTATCCACTAATATCCATTGAAAAATTCAACCATAGTCAAAATAAGTATCTAAAAAGTCTGATCGAGGAAGGGGTACTACATCCTCCCCCGCAAAACTAGGCTCACTCCTGGAAGCCTAAAATAGATAAGGGTAAAGCTCTCTCATCTTCACTTTATCCTCCCATGTAGTCGAGGTCTCATCATTTGGGTCCCATAGGACCCTTACCTGGTCAATGGTACGACCCTTGAGAGTCAAACCCCAACCCTCTGGAATGCGCATGGGCTCTATGGAAAGTTGCACGTCCTCGATATGCAATGTGTTCCAATCAAGAACATGGGTCACATCAGGATGATAAGGTCTAAGAATAGAAACATAAAAGACATTGTGGATGCGGGATAGGCTCAGTGGCAAGGCAAGATGACAGGAAATAGGTCCTATCCTCTCAAGGATCTCAAAAGGGCAAAAAAAGTGAGGTGCTAACTTAGAACCCTTTCAATAATGGATTAGAATCTTTCATGGATGCACTCTCAATAATACTCGTTTGCCAAAAGAAAATTAATGATCCACTCTATGAGCATTGACATACTTCTTCTGCCTATCCCGTGCTGCTACCAAATGCTCACGAATCTATTCAACTTGCTGCTCCATCTCTTGAAGCATATCCGGTCTTATACCCACCCTGTCATCTAACCGGTCACAACTCAAAGGAGTATGACAAGGATGACTATATAATTTCTTGAAGGGAGACATACCTATGGAGCTATGATATCCATTGTTATAAGCAAACTCCACTAGATAAAGATATTCCTCCCAATGTGACTACTAGTCCATAACATACATGCGAAGCATGTCCTCCAAAACTTGATTGACACACTTGGTCTAACCATCAGTCTCTAGGTGATAAGATGAACTAAAGTTCAACTGGGTCCTTAAAGAATGTTGAAGTGAGGTCCACAATAATGAATTAAAGATAGGATCTCTATCTAAAATGATCCACCTAGGAATCCCATTCAACCTCACCACATCTTCCATGAAAACTTGTGCCACCACTGCTGCTATATAAGAAGATCGAATAGGAACAAAATGAGAAAATTTAGTCAATTTGTCAACAATGACCATGATGGCATCATGAAAATGCAAATAAATCGGAAACCCAACTATGAAATCCATGGAAAGGATATCACATTTCCAATCCGGTACCAAATTAGGCTATAAAATCCCTGCAGGGTGCTGATGCTCCACCTTCACCCACTGACATTCTAAATACTTCAACACAAAATCAGAAATGTCATGTTTTATTCTAGCCCAATGATATATTTGTCTTAGATTTGTGTACACCTTCTTGACACCAGGATGTGGTGAATAAGGTGCACGATGGGCCTCAGTCATGTTCAAAGTATGAAGTCCATCCAATGGAAATACATAGATCCACCCAAGACTTCAAAGAAGACCATCTGCCTTAAGGTTATATCCAGAATATCTGCCCTCTAATGGTCTTTTATTCTCAGTCACGACTCTAACCTCCTGATACCATGTGTCCTCAAGAAGAATCCCAGGGATTCTCTCTCTCAAATCCACCCTAAGGGACAATGTTGCAACCTCATGTCATCTAAGACTCAAAGAATCTGCCACTAAGTTCTCTTTCCCTTGAATATATCGAACCTCAAAATCATACTCGTAGAGAAATTCCATCCATCTTTGTTGTCGAGAATTCAAGTACAGCTCTATGAAAATGTACTGCAAGTTATGGTGATCATTGTGCAGCTCAAATGGACTCCCTAACATAAAATGTCGCCACCTGAATAAAGCATGAACTACAACTACCAACTCTAAATCATGAACTGGATAGTTCAACTCGTGGTTCTTGAGTTTGTGAGACTCATAGGCTACCACGTGACCATACTGCACAAGCACTGCTCCTATGCCTTCTAGAGAGGCATCAGTACAACCAAGAAATCTTTGGATGGACCAGGAACTACCAAAATCAGTGCACTAACAAGGAGTTCCTTAAAAGTACAAAAAGATACCTCACACTGTTCAGACCAAACAAACTTCTTCCCTTTCCTTTGAAGAGAAGTGATCGGGTGACCTATCCAGGAAAAACTATGAACAAAGTGGCAGTCATATCTGGCCAAATGCATAAAATTCTGAACCTCAAAAACATTAGTCGGCATTGGCCAATCTACAATGACTTGGATCTTAGAAGGATCCATGGATACACCTTCTCCCGAAACCACATGACCAAGATAGTTCACCTCATATTGGAAGAAATCACACTTAGTCAAGTTGGCATAAAGTTGATTCTCCCTCAAGCACTGCAATACCTATCGCAAGTGGCCCTCATGCTCTTCCATAGTTCTAGAATAAATCAAAATATCATCCAAGAACAAAAGGATGAAACGATCTAGGTAGGTGCGGAAAATCCCATTCATGAGGCTCATGAAAACTTAAGGCACATTTGTCAGCCCAAAAGGCACCACTATGACCTCATAGTGACCATAACGGGTAGGGGAAGCCATCCTATGAATGTCTACATCATGAATACACAATTGATGATACCCAAATTTCAAGTCAATCTTAGAGAACACCTTGGCTCCCTTTACCTGATCAAAGAGATAATCTATACAAGGCAATGGATACCGATTCTTGATGGTCACCTAATTTAACTTTCAGTAATCAATGCATAACCGAAGAGAACCATCCCTCTTCTTCATGAAGATAACTAGTGCACCCCAAGGAGAAAAACTAGGATGAATGAACCCATTGGCCAACAATTCCTCAATCTCCAACTTCAACCCAACTCTTGAGTGGTCATTCGATATGGTGCTCTCTAAATAGGTTCTTCTCCAGGAACTAAGTCAATGTGAAAGTGTATATCTCACTTTGGAGGCATACCAGGAATGTCACTAGGGAACACATCGACATACTCCCAAAGAAGAGCGTGACTATGAAGAGCAACTTCCCTACTTCTCTCCTCATCCATGTCCTCAAGGGAAACTGCAAAAAGTTGGCACCATTGATGCATACACCACTTAAGTTGCATATTGAAGATCATATGAAGTGATATAGGTCTAGGAATTGCAACTATCTCAACTTTCCTACCATTGTCATTTAAACACTACATTGTCTTCTAAAACAAATCCACACTAGCACTATATGATGCTAACCAATCCATCCCCAACACAACTCTATAAGACCCCAAAGGAATGACTCGAAGATCAACTATGGTAGAAAAAGGTCCTAGGTCCAACTCACATCTAGGAATGAAGAAATATACGGCCACCCAAAAACCAGTAGCCAACTCTACTTGCCACCTATCTGCCTATCTAGCAGACGTGAGCCCATGGAGCTTCACAATGGAGGAAGATATAAAGGAATCAAAAGAACCTGAATCAAATATTACTAAGATAGATATACCACCCAACACACCTGTAGTCTCGATCACGGTGCTCTGGTGTTCTGCCTGAGAGTTATCAACCGTCGTGAAAACTCTGTAGGAATGACCTGCATCCCTAATGGCAGGCTCTGAAGCTGTCGGTCTCTGACTAATAGTCTTCTATGAATTCTATGGACAATGTGCAGCTATGTGGCCATACAAACCACAAGAAAACCAAGCTCCCATCTCGGGTCCTCTACCTCTAGTTGGCCCAATAGACTACTAGAAACTACCCCTATTAGGTGCCTTAGAAACACTCTGTGAGGACTATCCCAAAAAACTCTATCTAGCCCTCTGCTAATTCTTGTCCTTCCTAAACTGTGGATTATCCCCACACTAACCCTGAAACTGCCCGGACCTAGACTAAAACTTACGCTACTGCTACTGACCACCTTTGGTGGGTGTCAGAGAACTCCTATATGGTGCAACAACTTGAGACTGACTTCCTCTAGTCCCAGATCCACTGAAAGGTGCAGCCAATCTGAACCACTGGCTGACCACCATGTGCAGGTGAAATATTCTTTTGTACTAGCCTGACTTTCGCCATGACTAACTCAATTGATGTAGGCTCAAATACTCATACTCACCCACTGATGCAATTCTTAAGACCTCTTAAAATATTGTACAAACATCACCTCATCATTACCAGTTTCAACATACTGTTTGAGCTCATAGAATTTGTGCTCATACTAGTCTATAGTCATGTCCAATTGGTGTAACTCATGAAACTCATCTATGCAACGCTATCTCCACTGCATTAAGAGAAATCAAGCTCTTAACCACTCTAAAAATAACTCCCATGATACTGGACCAATGTCCACACTGATCCTCTGTTCTAACTTCTACCAAGTAGAGGCAAAATTCCTGAGATGAATAATAGTGTACCTCGTTTTGGTGTTACTACCATACAGATGCATGGCAAAACAGCTATCCAACTCTATGAGCCAGGTATCAGCCTCAAGTCCACTACCTGAACCATCAAAATTAGGAGGATAGGATCTCAACAAATCCTTCATATGACCAACGGCTACTACATCCTGGTCAAATGCTAACTCTCTCCTCCTACGAGACCTCTCTCTCTCTCCACATGATCCTGAAGGCATGACTCTCTGAACTGAACATTGCCTTGTTTCTCAGCCTCAGGTCTAGGACCTAATCAAGCTCCTCCATTTTGGGGACCTGTTGAATAGTATGCTGCTCTCTATGCTAACTAACCTCCATGTGCTCACTATGGTGGACATACTGAATCTGCTCAACACTCTCATGTGTAGGTTGTGGTGAAGGACTCTAATGACCTGCACGATGACCATGAACCCTATCTCTACCACGATCACAGCTGCAACCATGACCTTTACCTTACTCAACCATAATCCTAACAATAACACAAGAGAAAAAATTTAGATCTATAGCAAGGATACTAACAATGGAAACACAAGCAGTAAGACTTAGCTATAGGTCTAGTTAGATGGGCTCAATTTAAAACCAAAGTACCCAGTGATGAAACTTGGGCTCTGATACCAATTGTAATGCCCCACCAGGAAACCCCAAAGGGATTAAACTAAAACTGGAGAAAAGAGTAAATAATGTTTTTTTAAACTTTAATAAGTTTAATGATGCATTAAGTTAACACTACATTTAATATTACACAACAAAAGACTTAACTTAACTCCTAAAGGGTTTCCCAACATAGTTTACATGATTCAATCTAAACATTTCTTAACGTTAATTAATCCAATTAAGATGATTTAAACATAAAAAATATAATTACACTTAAACAATGATTAATTCATTCAATCATATGAGATATCATTACATGTTTAAATTACATTCATGAGGATTCTTTCCATTAAATTTCATCAATTATTCAATTAAAAGATATACATTTAAACATTTAACTTTGCATCAATACATTTCCTTTTGCATCATATGATTGAAATAAAATTACATTTCACTAAATCACTAAGTCTCACATGAACACATAATGTTTACATTTAAAACTACATCTTGCCATGAAGGCATAAATATCAATAATACAACCAACCATATAAGGTCCATGATACACAAAGAATGATCCAAGATAACAAATAGGATCCAAGTGAAATAACAAGATGCTCGAATCCAAGAGCAACTAGAACACCTATGAAGCCAACTCCTGCAAGAAGGAACAAACACACCCAATGGAAAGTGGCACTACCACTCGACCATGTGGCTCAAAAAGGACCACTCCACTATGCTAGGAGATAGAAATAAGACCCACTAGAAACCTACAAGGTATGCACACACATGGTTGAAACACAACATCGGGAAACTCACATACATCATAAACTTGTAGAACATGACTCTGCAACAAAACTTAGGTGATACAAACAAGGCTACAAACCAGTGACCATAAGGGAAGAGTGTCATCACATATCTTGGCATGGTTATCCTGGTAGACCTCCATAGGTTGTGGCCCCCATCTTGGGTTATCCTAGTAGCCTCTCTCGAACCCCCAATGCCATCCAAGTCTCATGCAGACCCAAACAATCCTTTCATGAGGACAAGGTTGTTGGTTTTCCACTCCAGGCCTTCCCACTGCATCTTGAGTCTATACTAGCACTCAACCATAACCGAGGTAAAATTAACTTACTTAATGTTTTAGCTACCCAACCCCCTAATATATTATTAGGTTATCACTTACTTAACCAACTTTCGAGGGGTTATCTTGCTAACCTCTTTGGGCACGGCCCCCGCTCGAAAGCCACTCTCTCTTATGACACTAAACAAAAAAGTCGCAAAACAACTCCAAAAACCAAAGATACCAAACCCAATATACACCAAGGAGTTCAAGAAACATAGAAACACTTGGACATAAAAGCCCTTGCACATAGATTAAATCAACTGACAAAACTCAGTTAACTCACATGACCAAGCAATCAAAAAGACCACATGAAAACACCCAATTCCATTTGCAACTAAGGACTTGCAGTTTTAAATTAAATGCGAAGATAGTCTAAATAAATCAAACACCTTCGCTAATTTAGAATAAAAATTTATTTTTCTTCTGTTTAATACACACGTGACCAAGTTTTCTAGATTTCAAAGTTTCAAATTTCACCGTTCATTAATAATCATTTCGCTAATTCAATTAACAGTATTCAAATGATAATACTCTATCCATTTAAAAATTTGCCCAAAACATCTTAATCACAATGAATCATAACACAAGTATATTTATATACTTATACATATATACATATATAAATAATATATATATAAAAATATAAAATGATAATTTATATACTAAATTTGATATTTCTTTCAATAAAAATTACCTTTTATCTTTTTAAAAAAAAATTATTTTCCAACATATAAAAACAAATGAATATATAAATATATAGTCTCACACACACACACACACACACACATATATTTAAACATTTTATTAAAATAATATAAAAAAAATAAAATTAAAAAAAAAACATGCCACTACACTACCACGTATCCCCATAAAGGGGAGGGGCAGTGGTTGTGTGGGTGAAGACGTGGCCCTCCCCATAGCCTAACACTTTGGGTGGACCATAACGTGGTCAAAAAAAAAAGAAAACATTAAAAAAAAATTATATATATATCATTTTTTTAGTAATTTTTTGTTTTAACCAAAAAATTATAATTAAAAACCCAGCAATAGTGAATAAACAACCAATTCCTTTTTTTTTTATAGCAAATTTTTAACAGGGTTAAGAAGACAAATCCAGGGTATATGATTTTTTTTTTTGTTTCTCATAAATTCTTCTCACATTTTTTTCCTTTCAACACCTAGAAATTTCAAAACACACCCAATTCCCAGGTTGCCCAAAATCAAGAAAATTTGGTAGCATAACCCACTATATAATCAACATTGGAGGAATAAAAAAATTAACAACCAACGACGAATTTAAAATACACCAAATCAAATTACTTTGCACACTCAACCTCTAAATTTAACAGAGAATTGATTCAAACCAAGGTTTTGCAAAAATAAAAGATCTAAAATACCAACCTGGTGAGCTTTCCAGGAAGATTAAGTTGAAGAAGAGAAAACCTCCAACTTTAAGCCAAAACCTTCAACGACAAACTTCTCCAACCCAAAACCACACACACGGAAAATTTCTAGAAATATTTTTCTCCAATTGTAGAATGAATCCCATTTGGAAAAATATTTCACATTATATATAAAATTTTCCTTTTCACAAATATCCCTTTTATCAAATTTTCAATTTAAAAATGAAAAATAGAGAATAACATTTCTTTTACCAAAACAATGGCTTTTAATTTAAATTATCAAATTTGAAAAGAATTCATCTGTTTTTTCAAAATGAAAATCAATATAAACATTTAATAAATATAAAGGTAAAATAACTTCTTTTTTTAAACAATTGAAAACACATAATATAAAATTTCCTAAGTAATCCAACAATTCAAATTTAACTAATCAATTAAAACAATTGATTAATCTATTAAAACATTAAAATTTACTTAACTATTTATTTATAAATTAATTTTAAAAAACGCATAACACAGAAACAACAAAGCAAAATAGAACCACGATCCGCATACCAACAAAAGGATGGTCGACTGATGACTGACAATTCTCAGTGACGAGCAAGGCTAAGGGTGAAACTTAGGGCCTTAAGACTATCTCCTCCACTTCCATTGCATTATTTAGTTATGTTCAAACTTGTGGAACTAGTTGAATTCAGTACCTTGTACCTGCTATTCCTACATCACCAAACCACGCATACATATATATACAAACATAGTAGACACACTGGTGAAGGATAATCGTGATGTTCCCTATCTCACCGATACAATTACACACATACATGATAACATATATATAACGCATTTCATGCATAAAGTAAATATGTTAGTTCATGGTCAGTAATACAATAATTTTAACTGTGTGTGGGAAAGGTGGGATACAGAAACATAAAATTCATTTTCCAAAAGATCCACACACCAATGGAACTCTTGGTGCAAGTTATGGAGCTATATTGAATAGGTCAACTTCCCAAGGGGTCTTCCATTGTTCTCTATCTCACCGGATCCCTCAAGCCAATGCCTTTGCTCTCAGATCACTGAGCAAAGTGACTAAGGAATGACAACTCCAAGAAGGAGTGATATTTGATTAATTTAGCATGGATGCATTCCTAGATATGTATGATATTGAATCTATGATGATTTAAAATAGAATGATTATGATTTTATGATAAAGATTAGTAATCCTATCCTAACAATATATACTAGTCTAACATGGATATGCTATGATATTTGAAATTACTTTTAAATACTATTAAGATAATTTTTATCAAAGAGAGGCTAAATGCTTAGTAAAATGACTATAGATTAGATGCATGAAACTTGGATGTATGAAAATGAAAGAATGAGAGCTCTATTTATAGGAAAAATAGGGAAATGGATGGTTAAAATTGGATAATCTTATCAAGGGATAGGAGTGAAAGTTATCAATCTATGTTCACAATTCTCACCAATGCAATGGTGACAATTGTCAACAAAAGGTTGCTTGAGAGGAGATGAAAGAAGCACTAAATGATTGAGAAGACATGATGGTTACCTTAGGAGGTAAGGGTTAAGGTTAGGTTAGGGTTATCCATTGGATAAAGCTTTTAACCAAGGGATAAACTCTTGTGCAAGGGTTAAAGGAATAACCAAGGTTAAAGCCATGAATGCTTGATGAGACCCTTGGGTAAGATGGGAGTTGAGTTGGAGAGAAAGTCTCTAATCATGCAAGAAGGTTGAGTTAATCATTAATGGTTATGAAGACTTTGAAGGTTAACTTGTTGAACACATAAAGCCTTTAATGGTTATTGAAGACTTTGAGGTTTTGAGAAGTGACTTCCCTTTGATTAGGGATGTGACAATATTTAGGAGATCGATTAGGCTAAATTAGAAGTGATTAGAAGAATCTAGAAGGGTTTTAGGGAGGCAAGTGGGAGATGTAGGAAAATGCAAGTGGATGGATTTAATAAATTAGTTTTATTTACTTGCAATGATCAATTTAATTAAATGTAGATTTAATTAAAAAGGAGAAAGCGGAATTAATTAAATAAAGTGATTTATTTAATCAAAGGTTAGAAAAGGATTAGGTGAACTTGATTAAATAAATTGAGTAGTTCATTTAATCAAATAGATGAATATAAATCATCTAATTAAATATAATTTAATGAAATAGAGGAATGAGGTTAAAATCAATATTAAATATTCATTTAAGAAAGTGGTCATTTTTATACGTCTACATTTTGCCCCTCTTTGAAGTGATATGTGTTCACATGTTGATTTTAAAAAAAAATTGTCGGATATGCTATCAAAATTTGATCAATATGATGTCATTTGTCAAGATGTTGATATGATGCCCCAAATTTGATGAAAGATATTGATGGTGCCCCCTCGAGAGATGAATCGAGGATTTTGAAAATTTTATTGATTTGATGAGTGTTTTTTAATTAATTGTATTTTGAATATTTTGACTGTGTTGAATGCATTTGAATTGATTCATCTCCCAAATATGATGTTGATAAGGTTAAAAGTGAGAAAAATGAGGAAAATACATGCCCCACTTACTAATCTTGTTGACTTTTACCCTATAAAAAGGGAAAAAGTGATTTTATTCTTATCATTTTCACATTTGTCTCTTTGTGATTGTGACACTTGAGCTTTGACGAAAATGTTGGTTCCCTATGCTTCGCACCCATTCGAGCGCGTTTGTCGATACCGAAGGCCGACCATGTAGGGCCCACCTATAAGTCATCTAATTTTCGCCACGTTTTTCATTTTTTAGTTGAAAATTTGTCATTTTAGCGCGTAGGGTTAACCTAGCTAGGTTAGCATTTAAGTTGCATTCTGTAGCATGTCGGTGGGTTAGGGTAGCACGTAGGGTGTTTTAGCACATAGGGAAAATAGGTCAACGCATAGGGTAGATAGAGTAGCACATCAGGTATATTAGCACTTTGGGTTAGCAGGGTAGTGCAATGGCAAAACCAGTTAGCGCATAGAGGATTTTAGCATGTAGAGTAAAGTTTCTAGCACATTGGTGAAGAAAGATAGCACATAGGTAGAATCTTAGCACATAGGAGGTCTATTTTGGCATGTGGGGTCAAAAACTGGATAGAAAATACTTGGAAGAATGTGTCATGGGGAGAATAGATGAGGTAGATGGCTTAGGAGTGGATAGGTGCCTGCTTAGTGTTTCAAGATGGGTCATGAGCCAATGTTTTGCCTGCTGTGATGATGTCCGATTTTTTATATGATGATTTTTGGTGTCAATATGGAATGCCAAGTCAATTGATTGTTTGAATGAGGGTCCTGATTTTCTTTTGATGCGGATATTTGATTTTTGCCTTGCGATATGAATTTGATGTCCGATATGAGTTATGATTCTTGATTTCCGATATGATTCTTGATGTGATGCTTGTGTTATGGATCTTTGACATGATTTCTCGATATGATGCTTGCATTATGGATCTTTGATTTTTGATATGGGTCTTGGAGTTTTGATATGGGTCTTTGATTTTCGATATGGGTCTTGGATTTTCAATATGGGCCTGTGACTTTCGATATGGGTCTTGGATTTTTGATATGGGTCTTGATATGGGTCTTTGACTTTCGATATGAGTCTTTCATGTTCGATATGAGTTTGATTTTTGATATGATGTTGTCCTGAGATGTTTCATTGTTTCAAGTTGATTTTGTTTTGATTGGATATATTGGATAGATGTGGGAACTGATGATGGACATTTGTTGTTTTGCAAGCACAACTTGGTGTACTTCAGTCATGAGAGTGATTTTCACAACCGTGGTCATTGATTCTGCGATTGGCATAGGCTAATAGGGATGTGATTGAGAGATGCAATTTATCTTCTTTATTAGACATGCCTCAGTATATCATTAACCAGGGTTTGTTGAAAGATTTGGCGGTGAGGTGGCACAGTGACACGAACACCTTCCATTTGGCTACTGGCGAGATAACAATCACACCTGAGGACTATTATCACATTTTGAGGATTCCTATTGTGGGGGCCTTGTTTTCATATGAGTAGACTGGGGAGGGTGGGACAGAGGCTCTCCATCGCATCTTCCAGGATGATCAGATCTATGGATATAAGATCCCTTGGCAGGAGTTTGTGGATCTGGATTATGCTCTGTTTCCCTCTGTACTAGGAGGTTTTATTGGTGGATTTTTGTGTCTCGACCATAGGTCAAAGGGACTAGCTATGGGATGGGGATTGGTTTTGGAGGATATGGTGACACAGGGGCACGGGTTTGCATGGGGGTCATGTATGTTAGCCCAACTTTATAGAGAGCATCACCAGGTGGTGTATTTAGGATACAACAGTTTGTCTGCGGGGCTGACATTACTACACGTGTGGGCCTGGGAGCACATTCTTGTGTCAAGACCACTTACAGATAGGGATAGGCCAGTTGGTCAAGCATATGCTTATGGGTACACAAGTATAGTTGTCTAGCGTAAGCTAGGAAAACTAGAGCACTAGTGGAGAGTATTGGATGATACCAATACGGTCATATGGAGGCCGTATATGGATTATGAGGTGTAGGTTGAGAATGGGCTACAGATGCCCTATGTGTATATGTCGAGATATTTGATCGGGCGAATGCCCTTTATCATTGAGCAATTTTTGCATAGTCTTGTTCAGTGGCAATATGGGAGACAGCATGGGATACCACAAGGAGCGTGTTTATATGCTCATCGGAGACATGATGTGCCTGAGTTGGGACCCACGGTGGATAGTGTAGTGGCAGTGGAGGAGTATATGACATTGGCAAGCCAGATCTAGGATTATGGAGTTGGGGTTGTTGATGTTGGGATGACAGAGGAGTTCTCTACCTACTTCATGGCACATGCGATGGCAGGGATATCGGATCCAACAGAGATGTTACCTTCATTTGATGATGATGAGGATGAGCAGCCAGAGAGGTGAGGGTGAGTAAGACAGAGAGATGAGGAGGGAGAGGAGTTAGGATATAAAGGTGGGGATGATTGAGGAGGTGATGGAGGAGGTGGTGGAGGAGGAGAGAGAGATAGAGGGAGAGATAGAGGGAGAGATGGAGGATGAGGGGGTGATGGTGGGAGAGATAGAGGATGAGGGGTGGGAGAGATAGAGGAGGAGATAGAGGGTGAGTAGGTGATGGAGGGAGAGGAGGAGGTCTTCTCCTTGGTGTTGGTGGTCCTGGTAGGGTAGGTGTAGTGTTAGCGAGAGTGGGTGGTATAGAGGATGCTAGGTGACCTACCGAGAGGAGGAGATGTGATGTTCTACCTCCACCGGCCCCTCAGAGAGGGACAGGTATGGGTGGGACCATGACACAAGTACCCGTTCAGATTAGGGTGCCCACCCATCAACAAGACTCATAGATTAGACCCCTATAGGTCATAGTGCAATAGTTATAGGCACAAGTGCTAGCATAGCAGGGCCAGATTACATAGATTATGGTAGAGCAGGATACGGAGAGAAAGCGTCGGGGCTAGGCAAAGGAGCTTGCTGAGAGATTGGAGAGAGTGACAGGTGGTGCCCTGATGTGGGATACACTAAGGTAGATACGATACATGGCCAAGAAGGCCAAGTACTATAAGTGTTTATATGAGGAGCTAGTCCCTAGAGAGCATAGAGCTCCTAGCTATGCAGCCAATCGATCTTCTCATAGTCAGATGGCTACAAAGAGCAGAGGTGTTATTGGGCATCCCCAACATGATCCACCTATTGGAGATCGAGGATCTGGGACATCTACTGTGAGATCGTTGGCCTCAGGGGATAGTTATACCTGAGAGACTTGTCTGTGTTGTTTTTTGATCATTTTGTTGTATTTTGACAGACATAATATCCCTTGTACATTTTGACCATTTTTGAGATATATATATAGCACTCATTTCTCTTATCCACATGTGATGTGTTATGGATGACGATTTATGATATGCATTGATATGATGTTTCTATGATGATGATGTAATGTTTAGATACCAATGCTTTTGATTTTTTATTATGGTGTATGAGCCATG
Source organism: Cryptomeria japonica (assembly GCF_030272615.1). Lineage (NCBI taxonomy): Eukaryota > Viridiplantae > Streptophyta > Pinopsida > Cupressales > Cupressaceae > Cryptomeria > Cryptomeria japonica. Next base: position 653,201,102 of record NC_081414.1, on the reverse strand, counting down.
ATGAAATGAGAATATGATGATGCTTTGTTATCTTGATTTCTTTGATGTATGATATGATAATGATGTGAGATGTATGCAAGTTTATTTTAAAATGATATCTAGCTAAGTGCAAGATTAAGGTAATATGAAACTAAATGCAAGATAAAAATGATATGCAACTAAATGCAAGATTAAAATGGTATGCAACTAAATAATCACCTTCATTTTGTCATTGTCATTCCTATTTAGTCACTTGGTTTTTCTCTATTTTGGGTTTGTCATCATCGAGTTGTTGATATGCTGGAAGTTTATACAAGCATAATGGTATAATTGAACCATAATGACCTGAGTAATATTTACATAGATTTTGATATGGCAAGATGACACAAGTGTCAAGGTATAATTAAACCAAGATAACCTGAGTGTTGCTTGTGTAAAATAGATAAGAGTTAACATTTATATGCACAAAGTGGAACAATGTCTTCAATGATATGTTTTCAATCATGTCTCAAGACAATTTTTCACCATACAAGTGATTTCCTCATATACAAAAAACCAAAAAAATATTAGATTCCCCCTTTTCTTTTCTCTAGCTCGATGCATCGTTAATAATTTCAGGAGATCTAATGATTCAAAAATTTTAAGATACAAAATAGTCAAAAATTCATGCTAGATGTGAACAAGTTATAATTTAGAAAATCATGCATCATGTGTGTGTTAATTTTTTTAGTTGGATAATTGTCTTGTTTTCTTGCCTGATGAGCAGTTGTTGATAGGATTTCCTTAACATGCTATGATCCTTATCGTTCATTGTTTGGAATGGTTAACTTGAGAGGAATTCAGCCCCAACCTATAGATATCTATCAATATGGATATACACGGTGATCACCAATCCATGGTGGGATATGATGAACTGATCTTTAGTTAATCAAGGACAGTGACTATGCTAAGTATGTCCAGGATAATTCTGCGTAAAAAGTGTTGGGCAATGGCCATTAGCTTTTTCTTTGGATGGATGTAAAAGAAATGAGTAGTGATAGATAGAGGAGTTGTTCTCTCACAAATAGCACCTGATGCCAGATTTTCACCACTTGTTTTTATTGCACTTTTTTGTTTTGTTTTTTATTTTTTTTAATATTTTTTTGATTTTTTTGATTTTTTTTGTATTTTGCACTTTTTCCATGCATTAGACCACTCAAGTGTAGAATTTATTCAAATGGATGTTGTTGGTTGGTTCATCAAGCACGTTTCCTTCTGAAGTTGTTAGCTGATAGGCACCTAATCCATAGGCTGATATGATGACATAGAGACCTAACCAGTTAGGTTCAAACTTTCCCTTCTTTTCTTGATCCTGCTGATTTATGGGATTTTCTTTGAGTACAAGATCCCCAACTTTAAAAATCTAAGGGATGACTCTATGGTTGTAGCTTCTGCACATGCTCTACTAGTATTCTTTGAGATGATCATAGGCATGTTGTCATTTTTCATCTAGAAGCTCTAGTTCATGCAATTTTTTTATCCAATACTCCTCATCTTGTATGAGGCCTTTCAAAGATACTCTGAGTGATGGAATTATACCTCAAGAGGTAGAATTGCTTCTGATCCATATACCAATGAATATGGCGTAGCCCCTATAGGTGTCCAAATGCTAGTCCTGTATGCCTAGAGTGTCGAATTGAGTTGTACATGCCAATCCTTACTTGTGTCATTTATTGTTTTCTTTAGGATTTTTAAGATTATTTTATTTGATGCCTCTGCTTGACCATTCCCCTATGGGTAGTAAGGTATAGAGAAGCGCTGTTGGATTTTGAATTGCTCACATAGTTCTTGCACATCCTTATTTTTGAAGGGATGCCTGTTGTCTGTGATGATGGAAATTGGAATGCCATATCTGCAAATTAGATAATTGAGAATAAATGAGGCAATTTGTTTTCCAGTTACTGTGGTCATTGGGATTTCTTCTATCCATTTTGTGAAATACTTTGTTGCAGTGACAATGAACTTGTGTCCATTTGAAGAGGAAGGATGGATTTTCCCTACTAAATCAAGTCCCCACTGATAGAAAGGCCAAGATGTTGTAAATGGTTGCAACTCCTATTCTGGTGCATGGATAACATTTCCATGAATTTGGCACTTAGGACATTTGTTTGCAAATTGATAAGAGTCTTTCTCCATTGTCGGCCAGTAATATCCCATTCTCAGAAGTGTTTTAGTGAGAGTAGGACCACTTGAATGTATGCAACAAATACCCATGTGAAGCTTGTGTAAAGAAGAGTCAGATTCATTACAATCAAGGCAATGAAGAAGAGTACCATCTAGACCTCGATGGTAAAGTGTGTCAGCGATTAAGGTATAACGGGTGGCTTGCCAGATAAAGCTGCATTTTTAGTTACGAGAGAGGTTGAGTGGTAAGGTATTAGTCTTAAGATATTCATAGATTGTCCCATATAGAGGGGAGTCTGAACCAGTTAAGGAATAGATGATGTGGGATGCAAAATTGTCATAGGCTGGGGAAAACAATTGCTCTACCAGGAACTCATAACGACTCTGTTGCTCTGGAATTTGTAGCAGTGAAGTGATAGTGGTCATTGCATCAGTCGCTCTATTATCCAACCTTGGTATTTGCTTGAAGGTGATGTGTACAAAGTATTGTTTGAATTCATCCACCATTCTTTTGTATGGAAACAACTTGTCATTCATTGTCTGATATTCATAGTTGATCTGATTCATAACCAATTGGGAATCTCCATAGACTCTCAATTCTGTGATTCTCCATTCCACTACCATTTTGATTCCTATGACCAAGGCTTCATACTCAGTGATGTTATTGGTGCATGGAAACATGAGTCTATACGATCTTGGAATAGTGTGTCCTTCAGGAGTGACAAACAAGATGCCAGCACCCGATCCATGCTGGGTATAGGAACCGTCAAAGTATAGGATCCATTTCTTGAGTGTAACAGTAAGGACATCCATGTCTGGAAATTCCACTTGCACTGGTTGTTTATCTGGTAGTGGTGCTTCAGCTAATTGATCTGCAATTACCTATCCCTTGATAGCCCGATGCTCTGTGTACTAGATATCAAACTCACTGAGAATCATGACCTATTTAGCCAGTCGACCTATAAGAGATTCTTTGCTGAGTAAATACTTGAGAGGATCAATTTTTGCTACTAGCTTGATTGTGTGAGCTAGCATGTAATGGGAGAACTTTTGAGAGGCGAATACCATAGCTAAACAAGCCTTCTCAATGAATGTATAATTTAGCTCATATCCATTTAATGTTTTGTTGACGTAATATATAGCTCATTCCTTAACTTCTTGATCTTCTTATGCTAACAGTGCCCCCAATGATACTTTCATTATTGATATGTAGAGAATGAGCAGCTTCCCTGGTATTGTTGGTACTAGAACTAGTGGATTAATTAGATATTACTTGAGTTGATAGAATAATTATGCACACTTCGCTTCCCATAGGAATGGTATGTTCTTATGTAGTAGATGATTGAATGGTAGACTTTTATCTGCTAGTTGGGCTATGAATCGCCTGATAGACTGTAGCCATTCTTATAGAGATTTGAGTTGACTAATGTTCCTGGGAGGTTGCATCTCCATGATGGCCTATTACCTTCACTGGATCTACTTCAATTCCTTTTGCAGACACAATGTAGCCTAGTTGTTTACCTGATGTGACCCCAAAGACACATTTCTTAGGGTTTATCCTAACTTGGAATTGCTCCAATGTTTGAAAGATTTTATCTAATATGCTCGGATGTTTTGCTCGGGTAAATGACTTAGCTAGTAAATCATCCACATGGTCCTCCATGAAGGTATGCATAATTTCATGAAAGGTTGTCATCATTTCTCTTTGATAAGTTACCCCAGCATTCTTTAAGCAAGGCATGACGTTCCAACAATACGTTCCCCAAGGACATGTGAATGCAGTTTTATCTTGATCCTCTGGAGCTATCTTGATTTAATTATAGCCAGAGAAACCATCCATTAATGATAGAATTGCATGGCCTGTTGTTAGGTCCACAATTATGTTGATGTTGGGCAAAGGAAAGTCATCCTTTGGATAGGATTTGTTGACATCTCTCAAATCTGTGCATATTTTGATGCTTCCGTCTAGTTTTGAAACTGGTACAATGTTTGAAATCCATTTAGCATAGTCTATAGGTCGAATGAATCCGATGTCTAATAACTTCTTTAGTTCAGCTTTGACCATTAATGCCACATGTGGATTCATCTTTCTTAACTTTTGTTTGACTGGCTTAGCTCCTGGAGCAATAGATAAATGATGCATGATTAGGTTCAAATCTATTCCGGGAATATCAGCATAGGACCAAGCAAAATTGATTTTCTTTTCTGTGAAGAATCTGATAAACTCTAGTTGTTCCTCATCTGTCAGTGATTCTGCTAGATGTATGTTTTTAGCTACTGCTTCTATACCGATGTTAATTGATTGAGTTGGCTCAATCAATATGGGTGACCACTCTTGATAGTGTTTAGGAAGAGTGTCAAGTCTCCCATCCTTAGGTGCACTAAAAAGGTTTTCACCCTCAGATGCTTTCTTTATTTTGACCTTTTTTTGATCTAGTTCTTCCATTGACTAATTTTCAGCATTAGATCCTTTACATTTCTTTCATTTTTGTGGCTGAGAGACTTGGCACTCTCCCGTTTGTAGATATCATTATTTTGTTTGCTGGTAGAGCTTGTTTCTAGGTTGACTGTACATAGATACTAGACAATGGATTCATCATCTGGGAAAATAGGTATATCAGGGTGTTCAAGTTCTTCCCAGTCTATGAGATCAGAAAATACAAGTGGTAGAGAGTCATTTGGTGGGTCTAGATCAGCTACGGTAAGTGTCATGATAGAGGTATCATTAAAGTTGTCTGGGATGTTGGTTAGGTTAATGATATTGTTAAGGTCTTCGATGGTATCATCTTCGATATAGACTCATTCTTAGTGCTACTACTCGTTCTCCTTAGCCTCGTAGATATGTTGTGGTTCAAATTCAAGTAATCAAGACTCTATGCCTTGTCCCTCCTGAGAAAGGGGTGTGTGTGAATGGATAGTACCTTCCTCATCATTCTTGATAATATTTGCACAACTACCCCATTCATAGTCATTAGAATCAGATTCAAAAGTACTATCCCAGAGTCTTTCAATGCTGATGACAAGTATGTTGTAGGGTGAGAAAAGATCATTGATAATTGATACCAACTTTGTAGTTTTTTGTGATTCAAAATCATAGCCTACTTGTACCCTTTGCATTTGTTCATACATTGTTTCTCCTTGGGGAGAAGTGACTTCTTTGGGTGGTGACTCTACCTTGTTTTGAATAGGTTCCTACACATGATGTACTTTCTCATAAGATGCTTCTTCCCTTTGAATGGCTAGTTCCTCTTGTCGTTTTTCTTTTTCCTGGTGTTCCCACTCTTTCCTTGTTGTTTCTATTGCTTGGTGTAGTGCCTCTTGCCATGAGTTCTCATTGTATTTCTTCTTTGCTTTCCACTGAGGTTTCTAATACTTTTTTTTTTGTGCCTAGGTGGTATGTTGTGTCCATATCCTAGTCCTATTCTGTCTTGTAAAAATTGTGAAGGAGGTTCTAGCGGTTATGTAATGCTTTCTTGATGCTTGCCTATAGGTTCTTTGCTGTTGTATCCCATCCATTGCATGATCAAAAATCATTTTCCAAATTTTTGTGTTGGTATGGCCACCTCCAGAGTAGCAGCTCTGACCTCTTCCTCATCCTTGTATAGCCAACTAAGGATGTCTTTCTCTTCTAATTCATTTGCTAGCATGCCCAATTGGATAAATTTTCCATCAAACTTGGTGATGGGCTGTGTTGCTTGATGTGTCGATGAAGAAGGTTTCCCATGAGATTTTGGTGATGTTGGCAATTTTGATAGACACATTGGTTCGAAATAGTATTCTCCCATGCCCTGCTCTTTGATTTTCATCTTGTATTTGAAGTCCATGGATAAAGACTTGAGATTTTCTTGATGAATGTTAGGGAAGTTGGAGCTTCCTTGTTGTGTGGAACCAGGCTGTCTTGAGTTGCCTCATATCATTGCAATGTTGAAAAGGATTATTATCGACAAATATGGAAATTTCCTATCCATTATACGAGAATTTGACACAATGATGGTATGTTGAAGGTACTGCTTACATTTCATGTATCTAAGGACGACCCAACAGAATATTGTATGTTAAGTCTATGTCTAAGACCTGGCACATAGTGTCCCTTTGTATTGGTCCTACCTGAATAGGTAGTATCACTATTCCTTTGGATGACCTTTCTTCATCATCATAAGCCTTGATGGTGATCTTTTTGTTAGGATCAATAGACTGCTCAAAGAAACCTAATGCATGGATAAGTTTTAAAGTACAAATATTGAGACCAACTCCTCCATCTATTAATACTCTTTTAACTTGTTTTTTTTGGACTAAGACTTCAATATGAAGGGGAGTGTTATGTGGATGACTAAAAGAAACATTATTATGTTTGGAAAAGGTGAGGTTATGAGGCCCTATGAGCCACCATGGCTTGGAATTTATCAATGTCTAGATCTTGAGGAACATTTGTTTCAACTAGTGCTTGTTCTAAGATGTCCTTATGTTTCGGTGAGAGTTTGAGTAACTTGAGTATGGATATTTGAGAGAGAGTTCTCCACAGTTGATTAACCAAATCATATTGAGTCTTGGGGATAGTGGTGGATGTCAATGTATGCCCTTTCAAGACATATTATTGAGCTCTGGCTGTCACATTGATTGATGCATGGTTTTGTTTGTCCTTGATTTTTATGACATTTATTTGGCTGTCATCTGTTGATATGTGATTGATGGTGTTGGTGTATAGGTGATTTACACAATCTCCCCTTGTATAGTTTGATGATGAAGCTCCTTCCTTGTTGTAATTCGGAAGAGGATTTTAAAAATCATCATGGTCACCATTTGTTTTTAGACTATCAACCGTTAAATCACCTCTATCAATCATATCCTAAACAATATTATTAATCCTCATGCAATCATTTGTGTGATGTCCTTTGTTTTGATGAAAATCAGAGAAATGCGAGTCATTCCACCATGGTCATTTGATCTAGGGTTCAAAGTTGTTTATGGTAAAAGCGATCACTTTTACCATCATATTTTGGTATATCTAAATTTAGGGGAAATGCTATCATGTTTAATCTCCTATCAAAGGGATAAGGATAGATCTTGTCTAAGGAGTATCAGACCGTAGTCCCTTGTTGCATGTCCTACATTTTCCTTTGCAGCATTTCAATTTTTTGTGTGAGAGCAACCATGGGTGCATTTGTACGTTGAGGGAGAGCTTCCTCCCTTTCTTTAAGATTATCTCAAGTTTGGGCATGGCTGTGTGTAAAGCAGAAAATCGAACCCCAGGTGTTCCCCCACTCCAAGGAGAGAGAAAGGAGGTCACTAGGGTTGACGGTTTTCACTTAGGAGAGACTTTACATTCAAAAGAGGGGTTGAAACTCACAAGATCCAATCCCACACAATGCAAGACTGGATTCTAAATGAGTTTCAAGGGTTGAGACATCAAGGATACCCTCTTTTGTAAAGAATGTAGATAGAAGGGTTGAACTAGGAGTGCATGTAAAGTAAGAAATATTCAGAGATTGGGACACGGGATGAAGCTAAAGACCTGAAATTAGCAGTAAAATGTCGAGATGATGCCGTCCTGCAAATTTGAGCGAAAGTTGATGGGACGATGGCACCCGGAGTGCACACGGTCCTCTGAAAAAACCGCGAAATGAAGGGGGATCTGTTCGTCTCTGCACAAGGATTCTAGATCTTCAATTACAGCCGCGTACCTGCAACCTACACACAGAAAAGAGAGGATGATTGGGGGGTTAGGGATTAGGGGTTTGCCTTCAGGTCAAACCCCGATTTTGGAATTAACTAAGAAATGAGAATGTTGTAAATGTAAGTGTTTGTAATGTAATCAAGTACTGATACCTTGTTGTAAGAATGTTTGTATTCTTACATGTGAAGGTGTAATGATGTTGTATGTTGTAGGTTGTATGTTGTAAGTGATCTCCTCTTCAATGGTTGAACCATTATCTTGAATGCAACACCTAGCCTTGAATGGAGACCTAGAATGCTCAATTGCTTGAAGGAATGCTTGAATGCTTGAATGTTTGAATGTTTGAATATCGCTTCCACCTCTTGCACACATATATTTTTCACCCTCCTCCAAATGGGAGGGGAAATGTAGTTTATATACTTGTCAATTAGGGTTAGGAGACTGATTTTTCCGACCTTAGGCCGACCTAGGAACATTATTTTCCAAATTGCAAACTTGAAGACCCAATGTCCAACAAGAGACCGGGCCCAAATAAGGCCAGGGACCAAGGCGCTGGGCGCCATGGTCCTAAGGGACCAGGGCGCTAGGCACCATGGTCCTGAAGGACCAGGGTGCTGGGCGCCATGGTCCCACCTCCCGGGATAGCAGGGTGCAAGGAGGATTAGGCCAAGGTGCAGAAAGGTGTAGTTTTTGGTGTCGCAAACAAGTTTCGGGGTCTCCATTCAGGTTCAATGTTGCACCACCATCGTGAAGACCCAAATGCAGTTGAAATTGCAAGTGTCGCATTTTTACGACGCTACATTTAGGCCCCACTTTAGCGGTAGTATAAGCGTATGCCCATACTTCCGGTAAAGTACAAGGAAACAACATTGAAAGACTTTCACCACGTCAAGGAGGCAAGATACACCAAGCCCCCAGTAGACTAAGGATCTTACGACTTCAATTTACAAAGTAAAAGGGAAGATCACGAGGGAGAACCATGACTATCAGTAGTAAGGTTCCCTCACTATGAGTCATGCAAAAAATACCAAAAATTTTCAAGGCAAAGCTAAGTTCGCCAAGAAATTTTCAAGTATCTTGAAGAGATATGAACAGAGTGTATGCCCCCCTACATTAAAGCGATCACACACGCCTCATCGGGGGTGATTTCTTTAAGGTAGTGATACACATAAGAAATGAGAAAGGGAAAGGAGCACGTTATCACAAAGATTTAGCCCCCAAGTGTGAGATAAACCCAAGGATAATAGACACAAAACACAAAGCATGAGGTGACTTCACTTTCCTTGGGGTCAGTATGCTATATGATAATTCATGTATATCATATGTATGTATGCATAATTGTTCTTCATTCCCCAATCAAGGAAGGTCACCTAGAAGAAGGGAACACATATGTCTTTTGAGTCAACATGAGAGAGACCAAAAGAGATCTCAATGATTTGAATCGTCCTCAAGTAGACAACACTAAGGACAACAAATAGAAGAATGAGAATAACACATAGAATAAGTAACAAAAGAGATCAAGAGAGGAGGAGAGAGTCTATTATGCTAATGAAACTAGTCTAGCACGTCATCCACCCCCCGATCTTGCTGATCAATATTTCAAGAAGATAGGAAACACGCCAGAGGAGGAACATCCAACACAGCAGATGGAGCTATCACAAGATCCAAACAAGGGCTATGTTCATGTTCCAAGCCACGTTGTTCTTGTCTAGGAGCTAGGATAAGTGCTTTAGAAAATTCGTTAGATAAATGGTTATCAACATCAACATATTCATATTCACTATCAGAAGAAAGAGAAGTAACATTTTCATCATGAATAACATTTTCATCTATATCATCATCAAGATTTATAAAAATAGGATCTTTAACTCGCACAGGATCAAAACCATCATGCATCTTATGTTTTGGGGATTGCAAAGTTTGAGAAGCAGCTGCACGAGCTCTAAGACGACACTTTCGTCGGCGTTCACGCGCAGAACAATTTCGTCTAGTCTTAGTAGGAAGTTGAGAAGATTGAGGAGGAGGAATGTTCTCATCCTTATCACTTGGGTGTTTAGGTTGTGGTCTCTTAGGTTGGACAATAGGAGAAGAAGAAGGTCTCTTCTCTCTATAAGAGGAAGGAGGAGGAACTACTCCATATAAAGGAGGAATATCTGGTTTAGGAAGGAGACCAAGTCCATCATGACGAGGAGGTATAGATCTACCTTTAGAAAGTTTATTAGACATAGACATAGTCACATCCATAGGGATGGGTTGGGAATATTCTTGAGGAAAGACATTAGTTTTATCTTTCAAAGGAAGAACTTCCTTCTCAAGAATGATAGGAATATCAAGTTTGGGTGTTCTAGATTCACTTAGAGATAGGATCATATCTTTTTTCCACTTTTGATAAGATTTGAAAAGATGATCACTTCGCGGTGGAAGAGATTGGAATTGTTTAGGCCAAAAATAGTCAATAGGAATGCTAGAAGTTCTTTTGGCTGGTTTAAAGAGACTATGATTGATAGTAACAACTTCACCATTATGGGGAAATTTCAAACACTTGTGAATAGGAGAAGCAATAGCTTTCATGGAAGATAGCCAAGGATAGCCTAGCTTCACACGAAATTGTTCGGATGATGGAATAATAGCAAAGTCCACATCAAGGGGTTTGTTATGGACCTCAATAGGTAATGTAATAGAACCAATTATAGGAGAAGAAAATGCATCAAATAATTTCACAACCACATTTGTTTTGTCATAGATCACTTGATTCAATTGCAAAGTAAAAAGAAATTCTTTAGTAATGATATTAACCATGCAAGAAGGATCAATAAGCACTCCACGGCAAGGTATATTCTTGACTTTTGCAACTATATATAAAGGACCATCAGGTGCCTTGATAGTTTCACTAGAATCAAATGTGATGGAAGGCTCTTTAAGGATTTTTTGCTGCTCTACAAAGTTAATCACATTCGGAGTCATAGACACAAGACCATCAAGTGAGAAAGAGGAATCATTAGTCTCAATCACATTAGAGGTATGAGAAGGTAATGGATCAGTAAAAATATTAAGATTTTGGTTAGGAGGAGCTATAGATGTGTTGCCTTTATCATTCACACCTGAAACAGAGATAGTATTATTATCAATCAAATCTTGAATTTTACCCTTTAAAGCAAAACATTTTTCAGTATCATGCCCAGGTTGATGATGAAATTGACAAAAAGATTTGTTATCAAAATAGGGTGAATTAATCTTTGTAGGATCTATTTGATTTATAGGAGGGAGAGTAAGCACATTTTGTTCCAATAACTTATTCATAATACTATGCAATAATTCATTCAAAGGAGTAAACTTTCTTTCTTTCTTGAAAAACTTAGAAATAGGAGGCACACCTGATGCTACATTCACATTGTTGTTGGTGATGTTTTTATTGAACTTAATGAACTCTCTGTTCGGTTTAAACTTCCCAAATGGTTGTTGACTACTATCACCCTTATCACTCGGAGCCATAGGATTTGCTTGTTCCATTTGACTCACAGTCAGTTGATAATTGTGAAGAGTTCGCACAACTGTTGGAAAGAAGTAAACTCAGAAAATAGAAGTTTTTCTCTAATATCTTTTTGTAAATTAGAAATAAAGATTCTTTGAATATCATTGTCAGGTACTGGAAAAGAAATTTGAGCACACAAATGCTTATATCTACCAATGAAATCAGTCACTTTTTCTTTAACACCTTGTTTACAATGCATTAAATCAATCAAAGTAACCTTAGGACCTATATTGTTTTGAAATTGTTGAATAAAAGTATTTGCGAGTTGTTCGAAAGAAGTAATAGAATAGGAAGGCAACGAGCAATACCATTGTAGAGCCTTATCTCTTAATGTTCTAGTAAACAGTTTTGCAAGCAACCTTTGGTCATGAGCAAAATCGGTACATATTGTTTGAAAGGTCTTAACATGTGTTAGAGGATCACCTTTACCATTATAAAGCTCCAATTGCGGGATTTCAACATGCTTAGGGGGGATAACTCAAACAATGTCAAGAGAAAGTGGGCTCACAACATCAAATGTGGGCGCACTAAACTTAGATTGATTCATAGAGGCAATTTGTTGCTGTAAAGAAGAGACAGTTTGTGCAAGATTGTTAATGGTCACTTCAGTTGAAGAGTTCATATTAGACACGTTAGATTGTGATGGAGGTATTATGTTATTGAAAGAAGGTATTGATTGAGAGTAAGGTGGCGGGACACTATGATAGTTAGTCATAGGAGATAATTGGAAAGAAGGAACACTACAAGGAGGAATGGAATGGTTAAATGAATTGCCCCCTTGTGTCATGTTCATTTGTGGAGATGTAATAGGAACACTCATTGAAGGAATGAATGAAGAAGTCAGATTGAATGAAGGAAGAGTGTTGATTGAAGAAGAAGGATTGCCCCCATGACTGGTGATCATAGGTGGAATGTTTTGTATTGAAGTAGTCATTATGTTTGATGTAAAAGTAGGTATACTAGCAATAGAAGTTGTCAAAGGGGTAGAATGATTGACTTGAGTAGGAGGTTGTGTATAACCTAAAGTTTTGGTACAACTCTTCATAGGCATCACATTCGAATCCACGATGTGTGCAATACTACGCAAAATATCAATTCCATTCTTATCACTTTGAACCATATGTTTTAGACCCTCAATTAATGAAAGAGCTTGACTATCGGGATATTCTTGAGACATCCATTGCTGAAAATCATCAAATTGGTTATCCAATTTCGAAAGTTGTTCTATAGAAACCTCATGGAGAGCTTCTTCATCATTAAGAGGATTAGAGGAATTACCCGTGTCCTCGTTAAAAAGGCCATTCAAATTAGGTTCCATCTCTTCGGTAATTAAACCTTGGAAAGACTTAATTCTAAGGCTTCGTCTAATGGGAATAGTGTAAGTAGGGCTTATTGTTGTAAAACTCATGCACTAGAGAGAGAGAGAAGATTTTGAATTTAGAGGTAGCAAATTTCAATAAAATCAGCCAATCTCCTAGATTTAAGTTGTTAAATACAATCAGGACAATCTCCCGAAATTTTGAAAAAAATGTCGGGGACTGTGGTGAACGGAGTGCACACGGTCCTCGCAACTTTTTTTGAAATTTTCAGGGATGAAAGTTATGACGATTTTAAAGCTAATCTGAAAAAATTGAGTGATTTTACGATCTGTAGATAGGCCAAATTAAAGTTGCAATCTCAAAATTGAATCCTACCAAGATTGTTGAAAAATGCAAAATTTGAATTTTGAAAAAGAGAGGGAAACTGAAATTTTGAATTTTATGATTTTAGAGGGAATACTAAAAGCAATGCAAGCTTTGAAATTTAACAGTTGACTCAATTTCACGCAAAATTCAATTTTGAAAGCAGAAATCAGAGTTGTTGCAATTAAACATTTAATTTCAAAAGTCATAAACTGCAAAAATTTGAATAAAGCACTGAAACTTTGAATGAATGCCAACACACTTTTTAGATTTAGGACAGTAAGAAACACAATTTTGATATGAATTTTAATTTCAACAATTTTTTGAATGATTAAAAGCCTTAATCCAAGCAATCACTAGACCAACTTTGACTTTAATTTTGAAAGTGTTAGAATTGATGAAATCAGCCAAGATTCTGGATTCTAGCAGAAAAATACAGTAAAATCTAGCTCCCGAAATTTTGGAAAAAATGTCTGGGACGATGGCGCTCGGGGTGCACACGGTCCTCGCAACTTTTTTTGAAATTTTCAGGGATGAGAGATATTATGATTTTGTTGCGGAATCCAAAGTTACAGCCAATTTGGAGGTGTTTTGATCAGTGAAATCATCGGTCAAAGGTTGAATCAAGAGGGTTTTAAAAATTAGGGTTTTGACACTTAACCACTTAATTTTTAGAATTAAAGCACAAATATGAATTGACAATTTGCAATAGAAGGGTAGATCTGAAACAAGCATTAGCAATTAAACATTTCACAAGCTCAATTACTAAAAAGAAAATTTAGGGTTTTTATGCCATTAACCTCTAAAATTTGCAAAAGATCAAACATGGAAATGTAATTAAGGAAGCCAATTTTTCAGATCTAATCATGAATAATCAAAATTAGGATGTTCACGTCGGGTTCACCAAAATGTAAAGTGGAAAATCGAACCCCAGGTGTTCCCTCACTCCAAGGAGAGAGAAAGGAGGTCACTAGGGTTGACGGTTTTCACTTAGGAGAGACTTTACATTCAAAAGAGGGGTTGAAACTCACAAGATCCAATCCCACACAATGCAAGACTGGATTCTAAATGACTTTCAAGGGTTGAGACATCAAGGATACCCTCTTTTGTAAAGAATGTAGATAGAAGTGTTGAACTAGGAGTGCATGTAAAGTAAGAAAGATTCGGAGATTGGGACACGGGATGAAGCTATAGACCTAAAATTAGTAGTAAAATGTCGAGCTGATGCCATCCTACAAATTTGAGCGAAAGTTGACGGGACGATGGCACCTAGAGTGCACACGGTCCTCCGAAAAATCCACAAAACGAAGGGGGATCTGTTCGTCTCTGCACATGGATTCCAGATCTTCAATTACAGCCGCGTACCTGCAACCTACACACAGAAAAGAGAGGATGATTGGGGGGTTAGGGATTAGGGATTTGCCTTCAGGTCAAACCCCAGTTTTGGAATTAACCAAGAAATGAGAATGTTGTAAATGTAAGTGTTTGTAATGTAATCAAGTACTGATACCTTGTTGTAAGAATGTTTGTATTCTTACATGCGAAGGTGTAATGATGTTGTATGTTGTAGGTTGTATGTTGTAAGTGATCTCCTCTTCAATGGTTGAACCCTTGTCTTGAATGCAACACCTAGCCTTGAATGGAGACCTAGAATGCTCAATTGCTTGAAGGAATGCTTGAATGCTTGAATGTTTGAATGTTTGAATATCGCTTCTGCCTCTTGCACACATATATTTTTTGCCCTCCTCCAAATGGGAGGGGAAATGTAGTTTATATACTTGTCAATTAGGGTTAGGAGACTGATTTTTCCGACCTTAGGCCGACCTAGGAACATTATTTTCCAAATTGCAAACTTGAAGACCCGATGCCCAACAAGAGACCGGGCCCAAAATAGGGCCAGGGACCAGGGCACTGGGTGCCATGGTCCTGAGGGACCAGGGCACTAGGCGCCATGGTCCTGAAGGACCAGGGTGCTGGGCACCATGGTCCCACCTCCTGGGACAGTAGGGTGCAAGGAGGATTAGGCCAAGGTGCAGAAAGGTGTAGTTTTTGGTGTCGCAAACAAGTTTCGGGGTCTCCATTCAGGTTCAACATTGCGCCACCATCGTGAAGATCCAAATGCAGTCAAAATTGCAAGTGTCGCATTTTTACGACGCTACACTATGTTTGAGCGTGCTATTTTGTTCATGTATGATTTTTGGGTCATGTGTTTCTTCTTCTCTTTGTTGGTCTTGATAGGCGTAATTTCTAGACCTTGTTCTAAAAATTCTTTCTTCAACATTCCTTAAGTTGTCGATATCAAAATCTTTAGGAAGTGTGACTCCTTTGCTAGTTAGCATGACCATATATTTTTCCTTGTCAACTTCAATAAATCTTTCCATGAGCCTTTGGAATGAGGGTTTTTCTTGACATTCTTGGAGAAGTTCCTCAGTGATCTCTGTATCTCCCAGATTAGTATACTCAAAAGGGTTGAATAATCTACGACCCATACTTGACTCTGGTTTGATAAAATATGTTCTTCAATAAAAACTTTTGGTTACAATGGGAATTTCTTCTTCTTCCTCTCTCTCAAGGGTTGGTGGTTCAGGTCGAGCTTCGTTATAAGTGATACAAAACTGTGGGAATAAAGCGGGGTTGATCCTTCCTCCACGATTTAAGCATTGGTTGAATGTCGCTTTCTGAATATAAGCTCTGCTTCTTAAAGGATCTTTTTTAAACTCATTTGATTTGCCTTGAATATACAATCGCATGTGATGCAAGAATGCACGATGTGATTTAAAAAGTTGGCGATTGATATAGAGAAAATTATTCCTTTTTGCAAGTGTCTTAGAACTAGGTTGTCTCTTCTTCAACTTAGTTTTTTGATGAAGACTTGTTCTTCTCAAAATATGAGGCGTGGTCATAAACGAATGATCAAGGGTTTCCTTTGATGTTCTATTGTGATACTTTGTTTGAAAAACTCAAGCTTACTTCATCAAGTAGAGGTTTAGTTAGATTTTCCCCCACGACAAAGTGTGTCAAATGATATGGATAAAAGTATCCCAATATGGAAACTTGATTTGACAACTTAAGGATTAAACTTGGTATTTTTCTATGATAAGATCCATTAGATGGTACAATGTTGATCAATGTGATGGTGCTGCCTAATTTTGGTTGGATGAAGTCTTATCTCGAGCTAGTTTAAGATTTGAAAAAATTATTCTAAGGATGCTTGCTTGATTTTGGAATTGTTTTCTCTGATAATCTAGTTCAAATTTTGACTGATGATTTTGAAAGAGGACCAAAAAGGGTACTTACAATTGGTGATAAAATTTTCCCGAAAGGCCTGGTTTACTCTCTATTTTTTGGGGTTTTTACCATGTGCTAAAGCAAAGACTGGATGCTCTAACTAATCACCTAGATGCGCCACATAAAGTTCTGGATGCACTAAGCTGCCTCTTCTATGAGCTGACTGAGATTATTTGAAACTGTTTTGATTGGAAATGTTACACACTAATATGTCCCTAGAAAGCACTAATGTTTGGGCTACAAGCATTAAGAGATGCCTCTTAAGCACTAAGTTGATGTTAAAATGCGCTAAGTTGGTTACCGAATGTACCACTGAAAGTTTACTGAATCTAAAATTGATTAGGCGCTAAATTCAAAACTGAGAGCGCTAAGTTTTGGTGTAGATACGCTACAGAATGGTTGATACATGCTAGGAAGTTGCTCCTATGCACTAAGATGCCCTAATTTCTTTATTTTCTACCATTTTGGGATTTTAACTTGTTTTTTGATTGATGATTTTGTAAAAAATAAATTGCAAACACAGCACACAAATGAGATAACAAATTTTGCCTATGCTAGACAAATAGTGTATGTTCTGTGAGGATGTGTTCAAATCCTTGATGTTTTCATGGGTGTAGATAACAAGTAAGAAAAATCAGATAGACTCTTTATTCAAGGGTCATCAACAATATCATAGCCCACTAGTCTCAATACTCTGTTAGCTCAAACAACCTTGTCACCCCCCAGAGGACGCCCATTTTTTCACCTTTTTCCAGAAATTAACTCAAAGTGAATTACTTCACAATTGAGTAGTTATCTTGGGAGATATATGGTGAGTGATCTTGGGGGCGAATTCTTCCCCACCCTTGCACTATGATATTGAGGATGTTTGGATACTGACTTAGCTCAAAGTTTCTAGTTCTAAGGTTCTTAATCAGGCTTTCGTTCGGTCTTCAGTGATAAAATCCCCTGGGAGGCTTCCCAACCTTTAGAACAAAGGCTTTATGTATCTTAAAGATGCTAGGGGAAGGCTAATCACTGAGAAAAACTATTGAAGGGGACTTTCATCAGCCTCCACTTTTGATTATAGTGCATTGGAACATTTGTCGTTAAAGTCATTTCCCACTTAGGTCGTTCCCCTCTCACCAACCATTTAAATGGTGTTCTAAGAGAAATTCGGGAGGGTAGGCCTGCTAAAGGATTTAAATGCTTGAAAATAAAGAAAGCATAAGAGTGGTTTGGCTTTTTGGTCACCCAATTAAGGTGACAGCATATACCTTCCACTTTCGACACAAGGCACCAAAGTGTTCTTTTTAACCTTCAAATCAGTGATTTTCTAATTTTTACTTGGAGATTTTGCTCCAAAAATCATGGTGTTCTTTTTACCCCTTTATAGAAATGATTTTCTATCTAAGTAAAAGAAATCTTGGTCAACAAAGGAAATTTCAATGTTGGTCAACAAAAAGAAAGTCGCGAAATGAAAAATTTCCTTTTCTTTGCACAAAATAAATATGAGGTTCTTTTTACCCTTTGTAAAGAAAATCGAGAATGGATCCTTTTATGCACCAAAGGAAGGTGAGGTTCTTTTTAAGCAACACCAAATGAAATTGAGTTTGTTCTTTTTAATCCTTTACAAAACTTTGAAAGTTTGTTGTTCTTTTTAAAGCAACACCAAATGAAAATAAGGTTGTTCTTTTCAATCCTTTGCAAAAGTTAGAAAGTTTGTTGTTCTCTTTCAAGCAACACCAAATGTAAATGAGGTTGTTCTTTTTAATCCTTTGCAAAAATTTGAAATTTTGTTGTTCTTTTTAAAGAAACACCAAATAAAAATGAGGTTGTTCTTTTTAACTAACAAGAAAATGAACTATTTTTAAAACTAACTTGAAAAAGTTAGAAACAAAAATAATCAAATGTTTTAAAATGAAACTCCTCCAACTTGCAAAAAAAGATTAGTAACCTGTAGCAAAAATACCAATTAGTGAAAGATTTAGATCTGATGTGAGCTTATACGAGCCTAACTTTTTGCTTCGGTTAAAAGTTTTGTTTTTTCTTCTTGTAGAATTACGTGCTAGACTTTTGTACAGATGCACTATAGAATAAATCCTATGTGCTAAACTGATTACCTAATGCACTACTCTATTTTCTAAATGCGCTATGATGATATAGAATAAAGCCAGAACCATTAGGTGCTAACAAAAAGCCTAAATGGGCTAATGAATGAGTCTCGCGTGCTAAATAGGATATTGGAAGTGCTACTAAAAGGAGTTTATTCACTAAATAAAGGGTCCAATGCACTAACTCAATTTTTCTGCATGCTTCCAATGTTGTTCCTGTATAAAAAATGATAATATTAATGGGGTTTTTCCCCACGCTGGGCACTAGAAATGTATGCGGGAAATGTGGGGTACAAAAACGTAAAACTCTGTTTCCAAAAGATCCACACACCAATGGGACTCTTGGTGCAAGTTATGGAGCTATATTGCATAGCTCAACTTCCCAAGGGGTGTTCCATTGTTTTCTATCTCACAGGATCCATCAAGCCAATGCCTTTTCTCTCAAATCACTGAGCAAAGTGACCTAGGAATGACAACTCCAAGAATGAGTGATATTTGATTAATTTATCATGAATGCATTCCTAGATATGTATGATATTGAATCTATGATGATTTAAACTAGCATGAATATGATGTTATGATAAAGATTAGTAATCCTATCCTAACAATATATACTAGTCTAACATGTATATGTTATGATATTTGAAATTACTTCTGAATACTATTAAGATGATTTTTATCAGAGAGAGGCTAAATGCTTAGTAAAATGACTATAGATTAGATGCATGAAACTTGGATATATGAAAATGAGAGAAAGAGAGCTCTACTTATAGGAAAAATAGGGCAATGGATGGTTAAGATTGGATAATCTTATCAAGGGCTAGGATTGAAAGTTATCAATCCATGTTCACAATTCTCACCAATGAAATGGTGACAATTGTCAACAAAAGTTTTCTTGAGAGGAGATGAAAGAAGCATTAAATCCTTGAGAAGACATTATGGTTAGCTTAGGAGGTAAGGGTTAAGGTTAGGTTAGGGTTATCGATTGGATAAAGCTTTTACCCAAGGGGTAAACTCTTGTGCAAGGGTTAAAGGAATAACCAAGGTTAAAGCCATGAATGCTTGATGAGACCTTTGGGTTAGATGGGAGTTGAGTTAGAGAGAAAGTCTCTAATCATGCAAGAAGGTTGAGTTAACCATTAATGGTTATGAAGATTTTGAAGGTTAACTTGGTGAATACATAAAGATTTTAATGGTTATTGAAGACTTTGAGGGTTTGAGAAGTCACTTCCCTTTGCTTAGGGATGTGACAATATTTAGGAGATGGATTAAGCTAAATTAGAAGTGATTAGAAGAATCTAGAAGGGTTTTAGGGAGGCAAGTGGGAGATGTAGGAAAATGCAAGGGGATGGATTTAATAAATAAATTAGTTTTATTTACTTGCAATGATCAATTTAATTAAATGTAGATTTAATTAAAAAGGAGAAAGGAGAATTAATTAAATAAAGCGATTTATTTCATCAAAGGTTAGAAAAGGCTAAGGTGAACTTAATTAAATAAATTGAGTAATTCATTTAATCAAATAGATGAATATAAATAATTTAATTAAATAGAGGAATGAGGTTAAAATGAATATTAAATATTCATTTAGGAAAGTGGTCATTTTCACACGTCTCCATTAACATCTAACCATCAATAAGGAAATAATGCGTAAACAACATACACTAAAACTCTAATCAAAGCAAAACACAACATAACATAATATTTGCGTAAAACATCACCATATAATGTATCTGTATGCGGGAAAAGCGGGTCAATAGAACTCAATATGTGAAAATATGTTCCAAAATACCTGTCCACACACACACACATGACTTCTTGGTGCAAGCTATGGAGTAATGAAGTATCACTCAGCTTCCCAAGGTTGGTCCCATGGTTCTCTATCTTACAATGTCCCTCAAACCAATATTTTTGCTCTCAGATCACTGAACAAAATGGTTTAGGGATGGCAAATGCAAGAAGGAGGGATGCTTTGATAGATTTTAGAATGAAATGTATCTTAAGCTATGCATGGTTCTAGAAATGCAATAAACTAGATTATAAGATGACAAGGTTAGTATAAATACTATCCTAACATGATATATTTAGTCTATGATTGAGCTAAATAATAAAGAAAATATTCTAAACATGCATATTTAGACTAGTTCCTGATTTAAAAGAGGCTAAAATGATGAGCATAAAAATGATATATGAAAGCTTGAATGTATTTGAGCATAAGTATGATACTACAAACCTGGATGATGATTCAAAATGGAGGAATGAGAGCTCTATTTATAGCAAAAACAGAGCAATGGATGGTCAGGATTGAAAGAGTTTATCAAGGGTTGAGTTTGAAAGTTGGGGATCCATGTTTGTAATTGGCACCAATGAAATGGTGACAAGTGTCAACATAGGGTTGGGTTGAGAGAAGGGGTTGGAGGCATTAAATGCCTGAGAAGAGCTTAGGGTTATCTAGAAGGTAAGGGTCAAGTCTAAATTAAGATTACCCATTGGATTAAGAGTTAATCCAAGGATAAACCCTGTGCAATTGATTAAGAGATAATCATGGTCAAAGCATTAAATGCTTGATGAGACCCTTGGGTTGGATGAAGGTTGAGTTAAAAGAAATTCTTTAACCATGTAAGAGGGTTTGAATTAACCACTAATGGTTATGAAGACTTTGGGGAATTTAAGTGGTTGAAGGCTTGAAGCCTTTAATGGTTATCAAAGACTTTGAGGAATTAAGAAGTGACCTCCCCTTGCTTAGGGTTGTGACAAAGTTTAGAAGATGGGTTAGGCTAATTAGAAGCGATTAGAAGAGTCTAGAAGGGATTAGAAAGGGGTTTAGGAAGGCAAGTGGGAGATGTAGGATTTTGCAAGTGGATGGAGGAATAATAGGATTTTAATTGAATTTAATGAATTTCATTCAATTTGGTTGTAATTAAATAAATTAGATTTATTTAATTTAGGATAACTATTTAATTAAATTTGAATTTAATTAAAGTGGATAGGGGGGATTTAATTGAATAAAATGATTTATTCATTAAATGGTAAAAAGAAGTCTAGTGAATTTAATTTAAATAAATTGAGTAATTTACTTAATTAAATAGAGGAATGTGGATAATTTAATTAAATTGGATTTAATTAAATAGAGACATGAACATAAAATATTCATTTAGGAATATGGTCATTTTTATACGTCTACAATTTGCCCCTCTTTGAAGTGATGTGTGTGCACATGTTATTTCAAACAAAATGATGTGTTATCATGATTTATGATCAAATGTCATTTTGTGTCGCTCTTTTGATTTACAAGTCGTGCCCCAGATTTGATTTGATGTGTGATGCCCCCTCGGGAGATGAATCAATATTTTTTTTATTTTATTTTTGAAAATTTTGATTTGATTTGATGAGTTGCGTGTGATGTGTAGGATTTCATCTATGTGAAAGGTGGATAAATTGATTCATCTCCCGATAAGTTACAAGTTTTAGGGTATAAGGGAGACTGCGACCATATTACAGGTCCGTTTGGCTAACCCTAATTTCATTTTCCTCCTATAAAAGGGGAAAATAGCTTTGATTTGATTCATTTGTGCCTTGTTGACTTTGGAGAAAGAGAATTTGGTCTAAAGAGAAAATGCCTATTCCGTATTCTAGATACCATTTCAAGCGCGTTCGGAGGTACCAGAGACCTGCAGCGTATGGACCATCAGTAAGTCAACATTTTTGACCCTCTTTTGATTTTTGATTTGGTCATTTTTAGACATTTTTTTATTTTTAAAACTCGATTTTAGCGTTTTAGTGCGTCAAAGCTGTAGATTAGTGCATACGAACTTTTAAGTAGCACATCAAGTCTATTTTAGGGGTGCGTCCAAAATAAAATAGGGTAGCGCATAGGAAATATAGGTTAGCGCATAGATGCAAAATAGCGCATGGCGATAGTCGAGTAGCGCTTGGGGCAGCAGGTTAGCACGTAGGGTAGACCTAGCGCATAGGGGTCACAGGGGTTCACATGGGTAAGGGGGTTTAGCACGTAGGGCTAACCTAGCGCATAGGGTCAAACAGGTAGTGCCTGGGAGGTATAGATTAGCGCGTGGATAGGTGTTAGCGCATAGGGTAGATTAGGTGGCGCATGGGGGGAAAGATTTAGTGTGTAGAGTCAGTCTAGTGCATAGGGTAAATAGATTAGCGTGTAGGAAAGACAACCTAGTGTGTGGGTAAAGTTTAGCGCAGCGAGAGTCTGTTTTAGCGTATCTGGAAAAAATTTTGCAAGATGAGGTGTTTTGTAAATTTGTTGTGTCTGCTGTTATGATTTTATGGATTTGTCCAATATGAGTGCCGATATAACTTGTTTTTATTTGTGATTGTTCAAGTTATGTATAGATATCAATGTGATGTTTTGATCAAAATATGATTTATTTGCATACCTTGTTTCAAGTTCAATGTGTGAAGCCTGATTTGTGTTACAAGCTGGTATGGGTTGGAAACTTGAGTTGTGTTACAAGCTGATATGAGTGGGAAACTTGAGTTGTTTTACAAGTTTATGTGATTGTGGAGACTTGAGTTGTGTTACAAGTTTTGATATGGTTTTTGATAACTTGAGTTGTTTTACAAGTTGATATGAAATGATAGGATTTTGAACTTGATGTAGATGAGCAAATTGTTTCATATTGTTGATGTGAGTTTGATTTTGATATCTTTGTTTTGATGTGGAAACTGATATTGGATTTGTTTTGCTTGTTGATAGGAGCTATTGGGTGTGGTGCAGTCGTGAGAGAGATTTTCGAAACCGTGGACATTGATACCTCAGTTGACCCAGGTTGATCTGGACATCATTGAGAGATGTGGGTTGACCTCCCTTTTGGATATGCCTCGATTCACTATGAACCGAGGGCTACTAACAGCATTGGCAGAGATGTGGCATAGCAACACAAACACCTTCCATTTTGCGACCGGAAAGATGACAGTCACACTAGAGGACTGTTACAGGATCTTGTGGATTCCCATAGTAGGTGCACTACTACCGTATGAGCAGTCAGAGGAGGGTGGGACTGAGGCACTGCACCGTATCTTCCACGACGAGACAGTCTGTGGTTATGAGATCCTATGGTAGGAGTTCTTAGACCTAGATTATGCCCCACTGCCATCTATACTAGCAGGGTTCATTGGTGGATTCCTTTGTCCTGATCGCAGGTCAAAGGGATTCTTTGTGGGATGGGGACTGGTATTGGAGGAGATGGTCACACAAGGGTCAGAGATTTTCATGGGGATCAGCTATGCTGGCCCATCTGAACAGGGGCCTACATGAGGTGGTATACCTCGATTACGGTAGTTTGTCAGCTGGCATGACATTGTTACAGGTATAGTGCTGAGAGCACATTCTAACGGTGAGGCCACTAGCAGATAGAGATAGGCTCATGGGGTGCACATATGCATATGGATACAGGGGTCTAGTTGTCCAGCGCAAGCTGGGCAAACTAGAGCATTGGAGGAGAGTGCTCGATGATATAGATACGGTCACCTGGCAATCGTATACAGGATGCGAGGTGTGGGCAGAGGACGGGCTGGAGATGCCCTTTGTTTTTATGACTATATACCTTATCGAGAGGACCCCATTTGTGATAGAGAGGTTTGTGGTGACCCGAGTTTTGACACAGTTTGGACGCCAGTAGGGTATTCCACAGGGAGCGTGCCTATATGCACGTCGGAGGCAAGATGTAGCGGATTGGGGTCTGACCATTGATAGCACAGTGGCGGTGGAGGAGTTTGTCAGGTTGGAAGGGCAGATATGGGATTATGCCCCAAAGATTCTAGATGTGGGCATGACTGATGAGTTTGCCAGATTGTTTGCTGCATGGGCGGTGGCCAGGATATCGGATCCGGAGGAGATGAGGCCAACTTTTGATTCCGATGAGGAGGAGGGAGAGGGAGATGATGATGATGATGAGGATGGAGGAGGAGGACGAGGGAGAGGAGTCAGAGGAAGATGAGGAGATAGAGGGAGGAGAGGAGATAGGGGTGTGGAGAGAGCGGTGAGACAGGGGGTGATAGACAAGGGGAGAGGTGGATTGGCTATTGGAGCCGGTGGAGAGGGGAGAGTGGGGGAGGTGCTAGCTGCAGTGGGGGGTGTTGATGAGGCGAGGTGACCAACATAGAGGAGGAGGACAGATGTGCTCCCACCTCCAGCACCGAGGACAGGCAGGGTTGGAGGGGTTGCCCCTACATAGGTACTAGTACGGGTTCGGGTTCCTACACATGTTGAGGATGCACAGATCTGGACCCTACAGGTGACTGTATAGCAGCTGCAGGCATAGATTTTGACATATCAGCGGTAGATTTCACAGTTGACCACTAAGCGGGACACCAAGATAGAGCGGAGGGGGCGAACGGAGGAGCTGGTATCCAGCATGTAGAGAGCAGTGGTAGGTGGTCTGATGAGAGACACCCTGAGAGAGCTAGCATTGAGAGCTCAGGAGGTGGAGTACTATCGGCGGCACTATGAGGCTGCGGTACCCAGGGACCAGTGAGTACAGAGCTTTACACAGTCGAGATCCAGTTGATCTCGAGATACTAGGTCACAGTCTGAGAGCCGAGGTGTTACAGGGCCACCAAGACAGGACCCTCCTGGGGATCCAGGGGCGGGTGCATCTGGAGCTAGACCATCTCCATCAGGGGATAGTCATACTTGAGAGACGTGGTCTCTTTTGTATTTTTGATCATTGTTATTCTTTGTACTGGACATAGTGTTGATACATTTTGTACCTTTTGATCATTTTTGAGATATATATATATATATATATATATATATATATATATATATATATATATATACGGCACCATTTTCTTTGATCATGTGGTGTCTTTATATGGATGCATGTTATGTGGGTTATTTCTTCATGATGATGCAATGCTTAAATATATGATATAATGTATGATGCAAAATGTATGTTTTTATATGTTGTGAGATGTATCTTGAAAATGAGATGTATGATTTGATATGTTGTGTGATGTATCATGAAAATGAGATGTATGATTTGATATGCTGTGTGATGTATCTTGAAAATGAGATGTATGATTTGATATGCAACTAAATGTAAAATGATATGCAACTATGTTTAAAATGATATGTAATTAATTATAAAATGATATGCAGCTATGTTAACATGATATGCAACTATGTTAAAATGATATGCAATTATTTGGAAAATGATGTGCAACTAATTGTAATATGATATGTAACTATGTTTTTGGTAGCATCCTCATTCTGTATTTGCCATCCGATATAGCCATTTGTTTGCTTTCTATGTAGATATCATCATTGAGCATTGATTTGTTTTAGGAAATGTTAAAAATTCATACAAGCATAATGGTATAATTGAACCATAATGACTTGAGAAAAATTTACATGATGTTTGATTTTGCAAGATAGCACAAGCGTCAAGGTATAATTGAACCAGGACGACCTGAGTGCGTATTGCATAAATAGACAAGATTGAATCATTTGTATGCGTGAAGTGGAATCAGGCTTTCAGTGATATTCGATGTATCACGTCTCGAGGCAAGTATTCACACAATACAAGTGATCGCCTCCCAGACAAAAGACTAAGAAAATATTGGAAGTTCCTCATGATCTCTAGCTTTGAAGCATTTAGTGAGACAAGGAAGAGAATCCAATAATTCAAAAAGTTCAAAATGCAAAACTAGTTAAGATTTTTATGCGATAATGCAACATTTAATACTTCAGAAAATCATCCATCCTTGGTATTTCTTGTGAATTGGTTTGTTTTGTTTTGCGATGAAGTGTAGTTTGGGTTGTTGGATTTGAGTTTTGCAAATAGCTTTGATGTCTTGAATGTTTGCACTATTTAGATGATTTGAATGCCCCTAGCTGAGTGTGCCTCTTGATGTGAATATGTACAGTCATTTCCAAGTCATGGTAGATTTGTGGTAAGAGGATATATATGGATAAACCAGGATAGTGACTATGCTAAGTATGTCCTGAATGGATATTTCCTAAGTGTCGGGCGATGGCTGATAGTGTTTGTACGGATAAAATGGTATGGAGATAGATAGAGGAGCCATTCTTTTACAAGAGCGCCTATTTACCAGGTTTTCACCATTTGTTTTTATTGTACTTTGTTTTTTCTTTTTTTCTTTTTTTTTTGGATTTTTGGATTTTTTTGCTTGTTTTGGCTTTTTCCGTGCACTAGGCTACTTAAGTGTAGTATTTCTTTAGATGGATATTGTTAGTTGGTTCATCGTGCACATCTCCTTCTGAAGTCATGAGCTGATAGGCACCTGATCCATAGACTGATATGATAACATAGGGACCCAACCAATTAGGTTCAAATTTCCCTTTCTTTTCTCGATCTTGCTGATTTCTTGGATTCTCTTTGAGAACTAGGTCACCAACTTTGAAGTTGCGGGGAATGACCTTGTGATTGTAGCTCCAGCACATGTGTTGCTGATATGCTTTGAGATGAGTATAAGCATGCTGACGTCTTTCATCTAATAGTTCAAGTTCTTGGAGTCGGTTAACTCGATACTCTTCATCTGGGATTAAGCCTTTCAAAGAGACTCTGAGAGATGGGATTTCCACCTCCAGGGGTAAAATGGCTTCTGATCCATATACCAATGAGTATGGTGTTGCTCCTGT
Organism: Cryptomeria japonica; assembly: GCF_030272615.1. Lineage (NCBI taxonomy): Eukaryota > Viridiplantae > Streptophyta > Pinopsida > Cupressales > Cupressaceae > Cryptomeria > Cryptomeria japonica. The sequence goes on along the minus strand of NC_081414.1, from coordinate 653,174,056 downwards.
AGGTGTGCGGATGCTGGTTCTATATACCCAAAGAGCTGGATTGAGTTGTACGTGCCAATCTTTGCCTGCATCATTCACTGTTTTCTTGAGGATTTTTAGTATTGTCTTGTTAGACGCTTCCGCTTGACCATTTCCCTGTGGGTAGTATGGTGTAGAGAACCTATGTTGGATTTTGAATTTTTCACATAGTTCTTAGACATCTTGATTTTTGAAAGGCCATCCATTATTTGTGATGATTGAACTTGGAATACCATATCTGCAGATCAGATAATTGAGGATAAAAGAGGCAATTTGTTTCCCAGTCATTGTGGTCATGGGAACTGCTTCTATCCATTTGGTAAAGTATTATGTTGCTGTTATAATAAACTTGTGTCCATTTGAAGATGAAGGATGAATTTTGCTAACTAAGTCTAGTCCCCACTAACAAAAGGGCCAGGATGTTGTAAATGGTTGTAGTTCCTGTGCTGGTGCATGTATCAGATTACCATGGATCTGGCATTTAGGACATTTCTTAGCGAAGTGATATGAGTCTTTCTCCATTGTAAGCCAGTAGTATCCCATCCTTAGAAGCTTTTTAGCAAGAGTAGTACCACTTGAATGTGTGCCACAAATACCTTCGTGAAGCTCGTGTAAAGCAGAATTGGAATCATTACGATCAAGGCAACAAAGAAGAGTACCATCTAGACCTCGATGATACAAAGTATCAGCGGTAAGGGTGTAACTGGCAGCTTGTCGGATAAAGTTACATTTTTGGTTACATGATTGGTCAATTGGTAATATATTATGCTGGAGGTAGTCGTATATCGGTCCATATAACAAAGAATCTGAACCAGTCAAGGCTTAGATAACCTGGGATTCAGAGTGGTCATAGGCGAGGGAGAACAGTTGCTCTACCAGGAACTCGTAACGACTCTGTTGCTCTGGAATTTGTAGTAATGAAGCGATAGTAGCCATTGCATCGACTACTTTGTTGTTCAATCTCGATATTTGCTCGAAGGTGATGTGTACAAAATACTATTTGAAGTCATCCACCATTTGCTTGTAGGGTAGTGGCTTGTCATCCTTTGTCTGATAGTTGTTGTTGATTTGATGGATGACTAGTTGCAAGTCCCCATAGACTTTTAACTCTGTGATTTTCCATTCTATGGCCATTTTGACACCTATAACCAATTCCTCATATTCAGCTACATTATTTGTGCAGGGAAACATAAGCCTATATGATCTTGGTATAGTGTGTACTTTAGGAGTGATGAACAAAATGCCAGCACCTGAACCATGTTGTGTATAGGATCCGTCAAAGTATAGGGTCCATTGTTTGGTAGAAAGAGCAAGAACGTCCCTATCTAGAAATTCAATCTCCATGGGTGTTTGCCCGGTAGCGGTGCTTCAGCCAATTGATCTGCAATTGCTTGTCCTTTGATTGCTTGTCTTTCTATGTATTGGATGTCAAATTCACTGAGAATCATGACCCATTTAGCCAATCAGCCTGTAAGAGCTGCCTTGCTGAGTAGATATTTGAGAGGATCAATTTTCACGACTAGCTTAATGGTGTGTGCTAGCATATAATGTCAAAACTTTTGAGATGCGAAGACCACTGTTAGGCAAGCTTTTTCAATGAATGTATAGTTGAGTTCATAGCCATTCAATGTCTTGCTGATATAATATATGGCACGTTCCTTCCCTTGTTGATCTTCTTGTGCCAATAGTGCCCCCAACGATATATCTATTGTTGAGATATATAGGATAAGTGGCTTTCTTGTGACTGGTGGTACTAGAACTGGTGGATTCATCAAGTACTGTTTGATTTGGTAAAAAGATTCTACACACTTGGTCTCCCATTTGAATGGTACATTTTTGTGTAGTAAATGATTAAATGGTAGACTTTTATCCGCTAGCTGAGCGATGAATCACCTGATTGATTGAAGTTGTCCTTGTAGAGATCTAAGTTGACTGATATTCTTTGGTGGTGGCATGTCCATAATGGCTTGTACCTTTGCTGGATCTACTTCAATACCTTTAGCTGAGACAATGTAGCCTAGTAACTTGCCTGATGTAACCTCGAAGACACACTTCTTAGGGTTGAGCCTAACTTGAAATTTCTCCAATCGATCAAAGATCTTTATTAGGATGCTGAGATGTTCTGCTCTAGTGAAGGATTTAGCGAGTAAATCATCCACATAGTCTTCCATAAATGTATGCATCATGTCATGGAATATTGTTGTCATTGCTCTTTGATAGGTGGCCCCTGCATTCTTTAAGCTAAAAGGCATAACATTCCAACAATACATTCCCCAAGGATAGGTGAACATAGTTTTATCTTGATCTTCTAGGGCTATTTTGATTTGATTATAGCTTGAGAAACCATCCATTAGTGAGAGCATTGCATGGCCTGCTATGAGATCTACAATTATGTTGATACTGGGCAGAGGAAAGTCGTCCTTTGGACAAGCTTTGTTGACATCTCTGAAGTTAGTGCATATTCTGATACTACCATCTAGTTTTGATACTGGAACGATGTTGGAAATCCATTCTGCACAGTCAATGGGTTGGATGAATCTGACGTCTAATAATTTCTTTAGTTCAGTTTTGACCATGAGTGCCACCTGCGGATTCATTTTTCGTAGCTTTTGCTTGACTGGTTTAACTCCTGAAGAGATGGACAAGTGATGCATGATTAAGTGTGGATCCACTCCAGGCATATTAGCATATGACCAAGCAAAGTTAATTTGTTGTTCTTTAAAGAAAATGATGAATGCTGATCTTTCTTCCTCTGTCAAAGATTATACAAGGTGTAGGTTTCTGACTGCTTCCGTGGTACCAATGTTGATTGATTGAGTGGGATCAATCAATATGGGTGATCGCTCATGAAAGTGCTCAAGAAGAGTGTCAAGTCTCCCATCGTTAGGTGCCTTAAAAAGGTTTTCACCCTCAGATGAGTCCTTTATTTTTACTTTTTTGTGATCTAGAGCTGCCATTCACTGGTTTTCAGCATCAGATTCTTTATTTTGTTCATTTTTGCGATTGAGAGACTTGGCACTCCCTGGTTTGCAGACATTGTTACTTTGTTCACTAGTAGAGCCTGTTTCCAGATTTACGGTACATAGGTAATGGATAATAGACTCATCATCTGGGAAAATTGGTAGATCATGGATTTCAGGTTCATCCTAGTTGATGAGATCAGGAAAGACAAGCGGTAAAGAATCATTAGGTGGATCAAGTTCGGCTACTGTGAGTGTTAGGATAGAGTTTTCATCGTGATTGTTCTTGGTTTTAAAGAAGTCTAGGATTTTGTCGAGGTCTTCGATGGTATTATCTTCTACATAGACTTGTTCATAATGTTTTTGTTCACTTTCCTTGGTGTCATAGATATTCTGCGGTCCAAATTTAAGAGGTCTATCTCTTGCGTTATGTTCTTCATGCGAAAGAGATATAGAATCAGTATCATTAGGGATATCTACAGTAGCATTGGAGTAGGTACCCCATTCATATTCATTGGAATCAGTCTCTGAGGCATCATCCCAGATTCTATCAGTGTTGTAAACTGATATGTTATATGGTGAAAACAAATCTTTGATGATAGATACCATTTTGATAGTTTTTGTTGATTCTGTGTCAGATCCGTCTTCTATTTTCTATATTTGTTCATAGACTGTGCTTCCTCGGGGAGAAACAAAGGTATCCGGAGATGATTTTATTTGTTCTTGAGATATTGGTGTTTGAATATGAGCTACTATTGCAGATATGGCCCTTTTGTGTTTTAGAAGCTTTTCCTGATGTAACTTCTGATCTTGATGTTCCTGTGCCTTGCAGATTGTCTCTGCTGATTTAAAGAGTGCTTCCTGCCAGGACTCTTCTTTGTACTTCATCTTTACTTTCCATTGAGGTTGTGTAGTTAGGTGGGGTGGCCTTTTTAATAGGAAGGCGAGCTCACAACCCAATCCTGCTTTGTTTCTATTGGCTTGTGAAGGAAGATTTATAGGTTCAGTGACTCCTTCCTTGCATTTCCCAATAGGTCCTTTACCGTCATATCCCATTTACTGCATGATTAAGTATCCTTTTCCATATAGGTGTGTAGGTAGAACAATATCCAGAGCAGCTACTCTATTATCTTCTTTCTCATCTTTGTATAACCAGCTAAGAATATCCTTGTCTTCTGATTCATGTGCCAGAGTGTCCAATTGGATGAAGGTACCATCAAATTTGGTGATGGGCTGAGTGACCAGATGTGTTGATGTAGTAGGCAATCCATGAGATCTAGGTGATGTTGGCAATTTGGCCAAACATAAAGGCTCCAAAGAGTATTCTCCTATGCCTTGGTCTTTGATTTGCATTTTCTGTTTGAAGTCACCCAATAAGGATTTAGATTTTGCTGTTTGTCGATCTGATGTTGAAGATCACTGCTTTTCTCTATTATGAGGAACCAAACTGTCTTGGGCTGCCCCCATTGCGTTGCAATGTTGAAATGGATTGTGATCAGCAGATATGGAAACTTCTTGTCCGTCATAAGGAAATTTGACACACTGGTGATACGTAGAAGGTACTTCTTGCATTTCATGTATCCAAGGTCATCCTAACAAAATATTGTAGGTAAGGTCTATGTCCAAGACCTGACATATACTATCCTTTTGTATTGGTCCCACTTGAATAGGTAATATCATAGTTCCTTTAGAGGATCTTTCCTCATCATCATATGCCTTTATGGTAATCTTTTTATAGGGATCAATAGATTCTTATGAGAAGCCTAATGCACGGATAAGCTTTAAAGTACATATATTAAGTACAACTCCTCCATCTATTAAGACTCTTTTTACTTGGTGTTTGCAAACAATGACTTCAATATGGAGAGGAGTATTATGTGGATGGCTTAAGGAAGCATCATCATGTTCTAAGAAGGTGAGGTTATGAGGTCCAGTCATATGGGCAACCATGGCTTGAAATCTGTCTATATCCAAATTTTGAGGTACATTGGTTTCCAATAGCACTTGTTCCAATATGTCTTTGTGCTTTGGTGATAGTTTCAGCAATTCTAGTATAGATATCTGAGCTGGAGTTTTACATAGTTGGCTAACCAAGTCATATTGGATTTTTGGTGTGATAGTTGTAGGTGCGGTATGTCCTTTCAAGACATATTTCTGAGTTTGGGTTGTTACATTGACAGATTCATGATCATGCTTATCTTGGATGGTGATGACATTTACTTGATGCTCTTCAGCTGATATGTGATTTATGGTGTTGTTATAGATATGGTTGATATGAGCTCCACGTGTATCATTTGAGGTTGAAGCTCCATCTTTGTAATTTGGAAGAGGAATTTTAAAGGCTCCATGATCACCATTTGTTTTGAGACCATCTATTGTCAAGTCACCTCGATCAATCATATCTTGCACCACGTGTTTTAACATCATGCAATCATTTGTCTGATGACCCTTGTTACGATGGTAATCACAATAGTGTGAATCATTCCACCAAGGCGGTTTGATTTGGGGTTCATAGTTGTTGATTGGAGGCAAAGAAAGAATCTTGTGTGCTAAAAGTTCTTTGAATGCTGATTCTAGTGATTGCCCCAGTGGTGTGAAGATACGCTTTTGGAAATTGTTTGTGTTGTTGCGTGAATTGTTGTTAGGTCCTGGATTCATGTTTTTTCTTTGAGTATCATTGGTGTTGTTTGTGTTGAGTTGTCCTTGATCGATGTTTGGTGCATATGTGTGAGCATTTGGATTAGCAGTTTTAGGATTTTTCGTGTTTTGAGGATTTCTGGATAATGCAAGCACTGGTTGCTTCGATTTGGGATCATATGATTCATTGTTGCCTTCGTTTTTGTTTCGAGTCCAAAATCGAGATTTGTCAAGGTTGGTATTGTTCTGGTTATTGTAGTTTGATGAGTTTTTTCCTTCCTTGTAGAATTTGAGTGTTCCCTTTTTGACACATGCTTCCTCTACTTGAATGCCATTCTCAATTAATTTAGTGAAAGATGGTATGCATTGAAGTTTTAGTCTATAACTCATTTCACTATTCAAGTTATCGATGAAGATTTCCATTTTCTCCTTCTTGGGAATATCTCGAGGATATCTGGATACCATACGTTGCCAGCGTTGAAGGAATATCATGAATGTTTCATTGTTATTTTGTTTGGTGTTGCAAACATCTAGCATGGTTATGGCATGTTGGATATTATAGGAATATTGGGTTATGAATTTGTTAACCAATTCATCAAATGATCTGACAGGTGGTGTAATTTTGGATAACCATTCCATGGTTTGCCCTC